>NW_012154173.1:16921890-16945645 GCF_000956105.1 Propithecus coquereli
CAAAAGAAAAAAGATAAATTGGACTTCAAAAATAAAAAATTTTATGCTTCAAAGAATATCATCCAAAAAAATGAAAAGATAATCCACAAAATGGGAGAAAATATTTGCAAGTAATACATTTGATAGAGGACTTGTATCCAGAATATACAAAGAACTCTTATAAATCAGCAATAAAAAGACAAAAAATCCAATTTAAGAATGGGCAAATAATTTGAGTAGACATTTCTCCAAAGAAGATGTACAAATGTTTGCTATGCACATGAAAAGATGCTTTACATCATTAGTCATTACAGAAAGATAATAAAATCCACAAGGAGATGCTACTTCACACCCACAAGGATGGCTAAAATAAGATAGACAATAACAAATGTTAGCAAAATGTCGACTTTGAGAAATTGGTACTTCATACATTGCTGGTGGTAATGTAAAATGTTGCAGCCACTTTGGAAAACGGTTTGGCAGTTCTTCAAAATATTAAGCAGAGTTACCATATGACCCAGCAATTCCACTCCTAGGTATATACCAAAGAGAACAGAAAATGTGTTCAAACAAAAACTTGTACATGAATGTTCATAGCAGCATTATTCATGATAGCAAAAACAGAGAAACAACTCAAATGTCCATTAACTTATACATGGATACACAAATATGGTCCAGCCATTCAATGGAATATTATTTGGCTATGAAAAGAAATGAAGTACCGATACATGCGACAACATGGATGAACCCTGAAAATATCATAGTAAGTGAAAAAGGCCAGACAGAAAAGGTACATATTGCATTAAATTAAGTTTATATGTAATTATATGAAATATTTGGAATAGACAAATCCATAGAGAGGGAAAATAGATTGGTGTTTCCTAGGGGCTGGGGGCAGAGGGAAAAGGGAAATTCTAATAGGTATGGGGATTATTTTGGAGGTGATGAAAATGTTCTAAAATTAGACAGTGGTGATGGTTGCACAACTCTGTGAAATACAGAAAATCATTGGTAAAAAGGCGAATTTTATAATCTATGAATTATTCCTCAGTAAAGCTATTATTTAAAAAGGGTTATTAGAAAAATAAAGGGCAGGTGTGGCAGAGTCTGGTTAACAATTAACAAACCTGTTCCCAATTCATCCTGGGTATTTGCTTTTCTCTAGGCACTCCTGCAGATAGATTCGTACTTAGTTCTAAACAATTTCCATGTCCATGGAAATGCTATGCACCATTTCCAGGCCTGACCTATAAAATCTTGTCATGTGGGATCCTCCATGTCATTCCCCTTTCAAATGAGCATGGTGACTTTTAGTTCTAGCTACTAGAATTAATTATAATTATTATTGATTTTGTTTTATGCAATGTTTTCTTAAATTTGACCTCATATTAATCAATTGTTTTGCTTATCATGTGTTGTTGAAATGCATTTCTTGCTTCTGGATTCAATTCTTTTCTTCCTGAATACATCTTTTAGGCATTTCTTTAATTTTGGACTGTTGATCTGTTAAAGGTAAACTCTTCCAGTGTGCTTGTCTAGGATGTCTTTGTTTTAGTTCTTGAAAGATAGCTGGGTATAAAGATATAGGTTAAAAATTATTTTCTCTTGGCTTTAAAAAGTTATTATTTCACTATCTTCTGGCAGCAGTTGTTGGTGATGAGAAATTTCCTGCCAATCTAATTTGTCATTTCTTGTAGGAAATCTGTCTGTAGTCTCCGGTTGCTTTCAAAATCCAGAAAAATATGTGGGTGTAAATTCCTTTCTTTTGTTCTCTTTGTTCCCTTTGATATTCCTAAATCTGAAAATCAGCATCTTTCAGTTCTGGAAAATTCTCACTCAGCATCTCTTTATTTTCTTCCCTAGAGACTCCTCGTCCAAAGGTTGGACCATAACACCCCCCTTCCATTTTTCCAACCTTTTTCATGTTTCCCTTTTCACTTTCTTTCTGAGCACCCTCCTGTTTCCTTTCCATTTTTCTTCTAGTTTTCTAACCCTCTCTTTAACCATGTCTTCCTTGCTCTTTAAAACATCTTCTGAGTTTTAAATTATTTATGACTATATCTGAAGTTTTATATTGTTTTTTAAAAATCTTATAGAAGATAGACAAGATAAATTTTTGTCTTTCATCTTTTTTGATCTTACATTTATTTTATGTTTAACTTCAATATTTATTTATACTTTGTATTCATTATATTTCTTGATACTCCTAGGGTTCTAATTCTGCTATTTTTTTTGTTTCTTATAAGTTTTGCTCACGGTTACTTGTTTCTCCATGCAGTTGTGTAATTTTGGATGCTGAGCTCATTTTCACTGGGATTTTTATATGGGAATCCTGTGTGGTCTGATTTACTGTATTGAAGACATGTCCTTTCAAGGAAGTTTTGCATTCGGGTCTTTTCAGAGTCCTAGGGAGTGTTACAGTCAGGTGCCACTTTCTATGTTGAGATCTCAACCTAGTAGTTTCTGGACTGTGATGCAGACCTACAGTTTCATGTTCTCCAATATCAGAGCATATTTTTATTTTGTTTTGTTTTGTTTTTAAACCTGGAATACAGACTGGAATCGACAATATTATTATGAAGGGCTAGAGCATTGATTTTTTTCTACCTTACTCTTTCTCTGAAGTTGTAGTTTTTGAAAATCTCTGATTTATAGAGGGACTCCTATTCAATGCCCCACATTTAGGCCCAAGGCCTTGTCTCCTGTCTTTATTTGGCCATTAAAACACAAACCACTTGATTTTGATGACTAGTAAATGTTCTCAATATACTCAAAAGTTCAAAGATGACTCATTGCTTTAGGTTTCAATTTCTTCTTTATTTTTGGCCCCCAGAGCTTTTGTTTACTTTTTTTTTGTGAGCTCAGATATTTATTGAAAAGAGTTAAAAAAAAATGATCCATATTGCCAGATGTTTTGTAGTGGTGGGTTTTCTTAGGAGATATAAGCCATCATATTGATAGGAATGGAAGTTAAGTTAGCATTCTGTAAGAGGTGCCACTTCATGAAAATCCATCTATGGATATCTGATAAATAAAGACATCCAAATCTTCACTGAAATGTTATTTTGGCCCCTTTTCTTCTAGATTTCTAACTATAACATAAAGTTTAAGGAATTGTTTAAACTGGGGTGTGAAAAAGAAAAGGTAAGTATGGAAGAACCACAACATGGGATGAGGACCGTGTACACTTTATTGAAAAGTTATATTGATAAAATTATGTACTGTGTATCATAAATGGCACACAGTGTTGCCAATTTATCCTCATCAAGAAACTGGTGAAAACTCTTCACCAAATATAACTAAGTGAATGGTCTGTGTTCAAGTTCAGCCGGGGTTCCCTTTATCAAACTGTCTAAGTGCTGTTGACCCTTTGGTAAGTCCCTTCCCACTCCCATTTTTGTCTAAGGTCATTCTGTGCTGAGAGGTTGCTTGTTATATAGGGCTTTTAAACTACCAGAGAACTCTCAGATTCTCTTTTACTTGTTCAAAGTTCTCCTTATAAACACATTCTTTATCCATTGTATTTCTAGGGGGCTTGGCACTTTGCACCATGCTCTGTAGAATCTGAAGTTGATTACTCGAGAATCTGGGAGTACGTTCCCATGTATTTGCTTTTCTCTGATGCATTTTGTGTCTTTCTAATCTCAGCAAGTTGTCATCTCTGTCCAACTGTCTCTTACCTTGTCTAAAATATCTCATTTCTGACAGGTGGAGGAACTCCTTGACAGAGAGCTGACCTGAAAACACATTTTCTGTTGAGCAGAATGAGAGACATCAAGGCCCTTCTTGTACAGAACAATTTAACATTCTCCTTATCTGCAAAAGCTCAGTGGATTTTCAGGCCCACTATTTTATTACCCTTACTGAGTGGGCAATATCAACTCTCAGCCTTTAGGTTGTTATGGCCCATTCAGGCCACAGGAGACCAGCTATTCATGCAGGAGGGAATTAATATGTTTTCTGTCATTACCTTTGAAAAAACCAACACTCTGTAGCTTATACATCTACCTTCAAAAGAACAATGAGGCTGAACATCTTTGCTTCTAGATTTGACCACAGAAGAAGGATTACTTACTAGTCCTGGTATGACGTTAGCTATATTGTTTCTCCTATTATAGAGGGAGGATGGGAGTGGAATTTACATTTCAACCAAAAGCAAAAAGAGCAATATTTAGTCTCAGCTAACAGACTTTCCCGAAGCCCTATTGTAACTTAAGCACACTGGTGGCAGCTTTTTACTCATAAAAAATACTTGTTACAGAGCACATACCACTAAATGAACCAAGTGTACAAAGTGGGGTTTTCTGTTTAAATAAATAAGCACCATTTGACATCTGGTGAAAATATCTATGCAGCACCCTTTGTTCTCCTTAGCTTACATCGATGAGGTTTTAAAGTTGAGAAACTGCCCTGTTGGGAAAGGAAGCACATGAAGAAACATGACTATTAGTTTTCCTTTGCTGCAAATGTCTGAAAATTTCACATCTAGAGTCTGTAGTTATTATAGGATTTGGCGTGTGGGTGGCTGAAAATATGGTACTTGGCCTTTTGGTGCCAAACTTTCACACAGCTTCAGCTGTCTGTATACAAAAGACATGGCAGAATGTGTTGCTTTACTTTTAATATTCGGAATTGTTTGCCGTGCCAGTGGAATAGTGAATATGTGGATGGTACCGTTGATCTTGGAGCCTGCCAGTCTCATAGAATCTTAATTGATGAAGATGCTGCTAGGAACAGAGTGAGCATGTGGGTGGGGGGTGGCTGAGCACAAGTCTGCAAATTAGAAAATGCTGCCCTGGGCAACATTTCCTCTCCAATCCCCTCCTCGCCCCCCACTCCCGATTTTCTATTTCTTCCCCCTTTCCTGCCTTAAATTAATGTCATCGATCTACTCTGGTCCCTGGTCCTCATGAAAATAGAACTAATGGACAAATTTCAGACTCCAAATGGCCATTCTTTGGTTGAAATTTCTTTAAATATTGTTAGATTTTTTTTTGGAAATTAAAAAAAAATGATGTGGAAGCCCTCCGCTTCTGGACAATCTTCACTGGAAGTCTGATATTGTAACAGCCTTAACTTGAAGTGAGCCATGAGCAGAGATCCGCGATGGCTGTTTTTCTCTCTGACCGTTGGCATTTCTGTCTTCCTTCCTTCTCTTCTTCCTGCTCCTTCTCACACTTTCATCCAGCTCTGCTCTCCCTCTGCATTTCTGTCTGGTTGAAGTGGAGAGCTGTGACAATCTTACTGCCCAGGGAAATCGTGAAGAATGATGGGATGGTTACGCTATGTTATCTAGAGAAGTTGTGAAATCACATCTCTGGGGAGTTTTAAAAATAGCGTTAATACTGATTTGCCCGGAGTAAACCCATGGGTAGTTCCCTCGTGCAGCTGGGGCCTGGGCTGCGGCCACTTGGGCTGGGGGTGTAACACGTGTCATGTTCCTCACATCACAGGTGAATTCCAGGTGTGGATCCCAACCTGGAGAAGACAAGGACACGGTGTCCTCTTCATTCTTGGTTGCATTCATGAGCCTCCCTTTCCCCTCCTTGGCTTACCCTTCCTGTTTTTCTCAGGCTTTGTCTACAGTGGGTTTGATATGTGATTATGAAGAAGGAAAATTGGGGACCGTGAAATAATGGGCTTCAAATAGTTCCAATCTCTATATCGACTATTTCCCAGGGATTTGCCTATTAGGCACCGGGTTGGGACTAGGGATTTCATGAAAAAGAAAACAGGCTCTTCTCTCCCAAGATGCTCATTGTTTAGTGGAGGCAAGACCAGCTACACGATTTGTGAGGCCCTGTGCAAAATGAAAATATGGGGCTCCTTATTTAAAAGTTATTAAGAATTTTAATATTTGATAGCAGAGCACTAAAGCAAGCCTGAGGCCCTTCTGAGTGTGGAGCTCTGGGAGATTGCACAGCTCACACACCCATGAGGCTGGCCGAGTCGGGGAGAGAGATGATTCGTGCAAATCGATCCAAGACAGAGGGAGAGGGCCTCGGAGAGCACTGTACAAATTCTCCTGGGAGCATCTGGGAGTGCTCCCCTTGACTCAAGGAGGAGTGAGAAGCAGCCTTCCCGCTCAGACAGTTCCCATCTCATCTCAATGTCACCAAAGGGCTTCAGAAATGCACATTTCTCATTTACTCTCTCTTGCAACACAGTAACCCAACAGCTCTGTCTTGCTAGACTGAGTATATTTTCATATTGCAATCTTTTTTGTTCAGAGAAAAAAGATCATTGCACAAAAACTAACACACAGCAATAAAATGTTAATTTTAGAAAAGTCAGCGAGGAAAATAAAGCAAAGATAAGGTAAGGGTAGGAAGAATTAATGAAGCCACTAATGAGATCAGTATACAATATACTTTCTATGTGATCCTTCACATTTGCTAGAGGTTGGCTGCAAATTTTATGGTAAAATATATATAACGTAAAATTTACCATTTTAATCATTTTTACGTGTACAGTTCAGTGGCATTAAGTACATTCACAAAATCGTGCAACCGTCACCACCATCCATCTTTAGGACTTTTTTCATCCTACAATACTGACACTCTGCACCCATTAACAACAACTTCCCTTCCCTTCCTCCCCCGGCCCCTGGCAACCACTGTTCTACTTTTTGTCTGCATGAATCTGACTAGTCTAGGTGCCTCATAAAAGTAGAATCATATAATATTTGTCTTTTTTTTTTTTCTGGCTTATCTCAGCATAATTTCCTCAAGGTTCATCCATATTGTCGCATGGAGTAGAATTTCCTTCCTTTTTAAGACTGAAAAATATTCAATTGTGTTATATACCACTTTTTGTTCATCCATTCATCTGTTGCCGGACACTGGGTTATTTCTACCTTTTGGCTGGTGTGAATAATGCTGCTACGAACATGGGTGGACGAATACCTTTTTGAGTCTCTGCTTTTAGTCCTTTTGGGCATACACCCAGAAGTGGAATTGCTAGATCATCAAATGGTTCTATTAATATGTTTAATTTTTTGAGGGATAGCAAGTTTAGTTACGAGGTTTCTAGCAGCTATGGCAAAGAGGGAACGAATAAATTATATGATCCTCAGTGCCCCCGAGGTAAACACAGATCAGTTGTTTGTGAGACTAGAAAATCTTTCTCCCACGGATACTTGTAAAGAAAGCGCTATGTAATGAACTGATTGTCAAGGTTACAACACCCTTAGAGTAAGCATAACGGTGCCCTTGCTGAGGCTCCTCTGCGCAGCTTACATCAGGATGCCGCAACACAGTTCGGTGAACGTAGACAACGTGGACCAGGCTCGGAGTGGAGCTGGATCCTCTTAGAATGGAAATTCAGAAGAAAATGGTTAGTGAGGGAGAGGGAAATTAAGAAACATATCTAAGGGAGGAAGGGAGTTTTCCTTAAGAAAGCATTCTTAGCACTTTGCAATTTAGAAAGGAGCATTTTATTTTTCCAGGATGAACTCTTCTTTATTTCTCTCTGTAGCAAACCACACTGCTGGTTAACCACTGCTTTCATAAACTTCCAGGGGGCCATTCCAGCCGCCTTACCGCCGCTTAATGTCCTGTACTGAGCTCGGTCTCCCCACATGCCTACCCAGTGTTTTGTTTTTATTAGAAATTCACCTCACCTTGTCTATTGAGGGGGAAGAAAAGGGAAATTATACCCCAGAGCTTGGCAAGCCCATAAAATGGCAGAGATTCCCGAAGAAGACTGCCTCGAAACCCAAGCCCCCGGCTGCCTGCGCTGTAATGAAATGCATGACTACAGGAGATAATAATAATCGCGGCAATGGCTCGTTACAGCTCCCGGATGATTTGGTGCTGTCAGGAGTGCGCTGTCCGCTGACATCCCAGGAGGCGAACGGCATCAGTGACTGCGGGCCCTGATTGGGGCAGTGAAATATTGCTGGCAAAAATTAAAAGGTCCCCGTGTCAAAATAATTCATGATATGCATATCTTCCATTCTGATGAAACGGCTGATATCTGGATTAGCAAGATAATAAAACTGATCAGGCTACAGTTAAACAATTTAAGTTGGAGAGCTGTTCATTTTGTAGGTGTCACTTGTCAGATCAAGGGGTCAAAGCAGAATGAAAGGCTCTCCCCGGTAACCTTCCGATGATGTGGATCTGGAGTGCTCTTCATGATTTGTCCAAAGTTTTCATCATCGGGCTGCCGACTAGCATTACCGTGGCAGGCTGTATTCTGACATTCAAATCCCCGGAATGACAGGCTATTAGGAGAGGAGAGCTGGCTCCTCATACATTAAGCACCATATCTCTGACCTGTAATGTGAACTGATAGTGATATTGTAATTGAGTGAGTCTGAAGAAAAAAAGAGGGGAGAGTCTTTATTAAAACATGGGAATAGAAAGGAAAGCATTTATATTTCTGATGATTTGTGGGTTTGTAAAATAAGCTTTTTGGTGATGATTTATTTTCCATTTCTGTAAGGCTGAGGGGTGTGCACAGTGTTTATTTGGTGTAACAGTTATTTAAGATAACACCAACTCTCCCCAGCCTCCTCTCCACATGCTGAACAGGCACAGATCAGAAGAGATTTGTTCAATAAAGGGAAGTAGCTTCAAAATGAACAAAATGGACCCAAGCCCAAGCCGAGGCTGGGACTGCCACTCAAGATATTTACCTTGTAGCTCTGGCTTCACACCCCGCTTCCTTGAGCCTCAGCTCTCTCTCCTCCATACGGGGAGGGCCGGCCCCGGTTATCGGTGTCAGCGACTCCACTGTGGGGCGGTGTCATGAGTTGAGTGACTAATTTAATGTGCATTAATGGGGTCTCAGGTGATTCCTTTCGAGCCTCTCAAGAAATGTGCTAGTCTAAGGGAGTAAGGCAGGCAAATCACTGAGCTTGGGGGTGATTGTGGAATCCCCGACACAACCTGAGTCTTTGGCGACCATGAAGAAACTCAGTGTTGCGTGCCCATGAGTGTGTGTCTGTGAGTGTATGCATGCGTGTGTGTATGGGAGCATGCATGTGCAGTGCATGCGTGTGTGTGTGTGTGTGTACATGTAAATACTCATACACATTTGGGCTCTGCTACTGATTGCACAGTGGAGAGAATTGCCTAAAAAAGGTTCTAGCAGAGTGCACTGTACAGGCGTTAGGTAACTGAGGTTATGTGATGAATTGTAGCACTGACACATTAAGCAACCGTGGGCAAGCTAACCAGCACCTCCATCTGAGAAATGGTGAAGACAGTGTCATGGTGCTCTGCTGAGGGAGCAACGGCACGATGAGCATGAGGGCCATTGTGAACATGAGGTACTGCTGTTAATAGGAACAGGGCTGACGATGCTTAGTCCCACACAGATGTGGGGGTTTATTGCACCTACATTTACTAGACATTATCAGAGGAGCCCCCACTCTGATTCTTCAAAATTTGAGGTGAGTTACATTTTATAAAAATACTCCAAGTGAAATATGGTACTTTTAAATGTTTTGGCAACAGTTATCTTCAGCCTCTGTTTCGTCCTCACCATTACAATAATTATCTATTTTTCAATTTTGTAAACTTTTCTGGGGAAAAGCTGTGTGTGCAGAAGAGACATTGCAGCCTTCGCCAAAACTGAAGCGAGTAAATATCATCCTTCTCGTTTTACGGATGGTGGTATAACAAGGGCATTCGTAAATGCCAAAAGTGGGTTAGCAACAGGAGAGAGTGGAGGCAAGGATGACACAAGATTTTTGGCTTAAGAAACTGGGCGAGTGAATTATGGTGACATTTTTTAGATATAATGAATGCTGGGAGAGAGATAGTTTCTGGGTATAAAAATTAAGAGCTCTGTTTAGGACATATCAAATTTGAAATATCTATTATGTTATATATTGTTCCCTGCCGTAGTTTAAGGATACTTGAATGACTTACTTTTATATTCACATAGGAGAAGTGTTATAAATTAACTAAGTTACAAACGTTATAAATGAATTTTAGTTAAACTACAAACAATGAATCAAGAATTTGCTTAAATTCAACAAACATATTGAACATTTACATGAATAAGGCCCTGTCTATAAGGGATACAGAAATAGTTCTTTGAGTCCTTTTAGTGAGAAAAAAATCATGTACAACAATAGGGTATAATGAGCATTGTGGATTAAGGTAATCAAAGAACGCTTCCTGGCGGAGCTTAATTAGAGGGAGACCAAGGAAGATGGGTGATGGATGAGAAATACAAGGGCACTGCAGAAAAGGAAAACATCACCTGTGACTGCTTCAAATGTGCATCTGAAGGAAGGCCTATCTGAATATGAATTTCTGACCTAATGACTGAAATTAAATAGTAAGTAGAGATAGAAGTAAAGCAAAGCTGAAATAATGGAAGAACAAGAAGAGCTAGTATTTTAGAAATAGCTGTGTGGAGTGACTTAGAAATAGTCCTACCTGCACACATTCATGTGTACTCTATACTTTTAAGGATATGCAAGTTAAGTCAGATTGAAATTCAATGAGCAAACTCTCTCTTATAAACAAATCAATCAAATTTTCAGTTCCCAAAGGATTCCTGGATGGAGAGACATGCCAGGTACTGGGATCTAGGTAGCCAGAGTCCAACTCCATGCCCTGTTTGTGAGGATGTGTATGCACGGTCCATGAAGTGTTTGCATACATATGGCAGGTAAATAGAGTACTTCGTGTGCCTATCCATTTTATTCATCTCATGCCACTGTGGTAGCCGAAAGTATTTATGCTGTGTCCCAGGCTAATTCACACACTGCAGAGCTCTGGCTCAGTCAAAGCTACTTATATAAGCGCTGACATTTTGAGTTATCCAGATAAAGAACTTGCTAGCAGCAGGTGTGAGAAGGTCAATCTATAACCTTGCTCCCAGTCTTGGGGTCATTTTAGATAGAAATTCATTTAGGATTAAGGGCTGGACTTATATTACATGACTAATCAGTATGATCCCATTGTCCTTATAATTTTAAAAATAATTTATAAAAATTTTAAACATTTATTTTTATATGTTCAAAAGGTGTCATCAATGTCTATTGTGCTTACGTGAAAGAGAATGAAAGGAGGGAGGAAGGAACTACTGACACTGTCACCTGGCCTTGCTATGGCTGAGATGCTTCTGTGGGAGGACCCATTATCTTATCTGATGGGTGAATTTCAGAAGGAGAAGTGGTCACTCTCATTGCCATCAGTACCAGGTGAGTTGAAACTAGCAACTTCCTGAACTGATACATTCCAGTGTTTATTTACAGATATTCATAATTCCATAACAAGTGAAAGTAAAGTTGGAAAAAAAAGAAGGCACAGAATTAATGTTGGTCAACTTTCTGTTTGTGTTGAAAGTAGAAGAAAATTTTGACTTATGTGCCTTATGAGGACCAATGTAGATAATATAGCTTTATGTATGTTACATATGATGTTATTTGTATATTTTGAGTGCTGAAATTATTTTTCATTTTCAAAATAGTGTTATTCTCTTGTAACCATTTGGTTTAGCAAATACACACAATGCTTAGTTCAGATGTGAAATCCTCAATTAGATGTTCGGTGTAGATCAGAGACCTTTCAGCAGTACTGATAAAATTTCTACAAGCTCTGATATATCATAGTTCTAAAGCATTTCAGGATTTTCATGTATGGAAAGTAAAACGGAGAGCATTTTGGGAGGACCTAATTTAGTTCCAAGTAGGTCCCTTAAACCAGACCTTTGGGTGTCACTCCTCACCACCCTTTTGTTGACATAATATTCTTTGTCTTTATTATTATTACCCCGTTTTCTCTAGTCCCATAACAGATGGAAGCAAACACTTCTAAATATGTATCCTTCACTCATCAGAAAGAGAACAAAGTAGGAGAGAGAGCCAGGGCTGTTTAGGATTATGGTTTGCAATTGTCTGAGGGATGATACAGCCCAAACTAGTTTCATAGAGATTGTTTTTATTCTTATATTTTTTGGTTGAAGAATTTGTAACATTTCAAACAAAATCAATGAGGTATCCCAGGGCTTCCTTTCTCCTGGGTGGTATTACAGTGTGGTGGATTAGAACCTGTGCTCTGAATCTGACAGCCCGAGTTCCAATCCCCGCCCCAACACTTATTAGCTATGTGACCTTAGATGGGGCCCTTACATCTCCCTGAGCTTCCACTTCTCTATCTGAAAAATGGGGAACAATGACAAATAGCAATTCTCCCACGGGGTTTGTGCGAAGGTTAAACTAGTTAATCAATGCACCGAGATTAGTGCTAGCGAATACTCTTTGTTCACGGTTTTGCATTATAGGTTTATTATTCTCATTGGCTCTTGGTGAGATAGGACTTTGCTCTTCTTTTAAAATCTAAGGATGGGTGTCAGCTATTATTGTGACACAGTATGATGTGTGCATGACACTTTAATACATTATTAGCAACACCATTAAACATCTTAAGGCACAGGAATAGAAGTTTTCCTATAGAGCAAACTCCAGGATGGAGGTGCGAAATGGCAGGAAATGAGGAGGATGATCCCCTAGGAGTGGGGGAAGCTGTTCTGAGGGTTGTGGGCAGGAAATAGACTCCAGAGGGAGCTATTAAATATTAGGTTTGTTAGGGGCTGGTCTTGGCAGTGCTTGGATTTGTCTGTCCCTTCTAGGGTCCTTCCTGCTTCAGGAACCAGTGAGCACTATGTGCATGTGATTCTGTGTCTCGCCTCCAGGGGGTGACACCCACAGCACTGGCCATTTGTCTGTATTCTGATGTTTTCTCTGCTCCTTCCTGTTTCCTTCTGAAATACATTGTTTTTACAGCCCATCTAATTTGGGTGTAAGCTTGGCCAGCCTCGTTGTCATTTTAATATATATTATTTCGGTTTTTCACACAGTCTGTAATTTATTTTATTGACTTTCTAATAAATAGGGGGGAAAGCTCTTATTTCCATATGGACTGTGCATTTTGGAGAAGCTTCTCACGGCTCGATACCACAGCAAATCCACTCTGGCTCATTTTCATCCCTCCCATTTGAGGTTTATGTGTCTCTCCTCTCCTAATTTTTCATTAGAATATAATAATAGTCTGAGGAAAGGGCGATTTGATATGTGATATATTTCATTATGTTCTTATGGTAAGGGTAGCGTCTAAAGTGGGAGAGCATCACTAATTTTTCGGCACAGTAATTTATTCCGCAGTATTTAAATGTTGTAATTTTCACACGGAGGCACATGCTGCCACATCTATCTTCCCCTGGACCAGTCTGTCTTGCTCTTTCCTTTTCATCTGTTTTGTTTTTGCATATTTTTTTCATAAATTCGACAGATGGCCTCTTGATGAATCCTTGATAATACTGTCATGTAAAGCAGCTAAGACTAGAAATCATCTCGCAACAATTTTTCATCGCAAAGGGAAAATTGAACAGAGACAAACATCACTAAGTCCATAACAACAGCCACAAAATATCTACTTCATGTAAATAAAGAGGACAGGCTTGCCTTAATGCTCTCGCACAAATGCCAGCGTCCTTTTAAAGTCCTCTGAATATTTTATGTTGTGTTTCGGTCCCCCTTCAAGCCTTGGGTTGGTTGAGATTTGTGAGTTTTCATATTCTGAGCATTTGTACAGCCTCTTTTACTCGTCCTCTCCCTTCTCCCAGAGCCCCTCCTTTTTGGGCTTCATAATTGTGGATCAGGTGAAGTTTGCGTCCCCTCATTTCAAGGTCATGCACCAGTAGGACCATTTTCCTGACTCAGAGGGCACGTAATTTCACAGCCGTGTACTCCTCATTAATCCCCCTGAGTGGGGGCTCGAGGAGTTCCAGATCACAGGTTTGTTTTTGTCTTGTTCTCTGACTCAGTGCTTCACAAAGGGATTAGATTAACCCCTTTGATTGTATTTATATCTTACTGCATTACGTTAGAAACAAAGTGATTTCTTTTACCCTCCCTCCTCCCCCCATACACTGCCCCTTCCCATATCCTGTCCTCATATTCTTTTCTTCCCATTTAATGAATAGGCTGCAGTTCGTTAAAGAGAAGTTTGTAGTAAATACAGGAAATTGTTCATTTACTGGTAGTGATGATAGCTTCTTTTCTGATATATAGATGTGTACACACACACACACACACACACACACACACATACATACATACATACATATAAATATTTTCCCTTCTCTTTCAGAAGGCTGTCTGTGAAATCTCCAGGATTACCAGGAAGAGGAAAATGTGTTGTTGTCCAGGGAGGAGTGTGAACTGAAGTTCCCCTGGTCTGAATTCTAAAATTCTAAAATATCTAAAAATTAGAATGTCCTGAACCTTGGACATTATTATTTTGTTCCCTGTGTTGTGGGCTTCTAGGACGAGTAGGCACAGGATCTCAGACAAGAGTCTTCCTCCTTTTTAAATAGCTTCTTTCTCCTTGTTTCTCTTCCCTGTCCTTGTCCCTGGCTCTGATGGCCTTTGTGACTCTTAGCAAACATTGGAAGGACTCATCTGGACCTTTTATGATTTCTCAGGATGCGTGAGCCACTATGAGCCCTCTTTGGAGGTGCTGAGATCCACTGCTCTTCGTGATGGTAGCAGAATCAGCTTTCATACATCCGATGCTTTTCAGTACAGGGCACTTTACTGCCTCCCATGGAGGTAGCCATTATTGTGCCCATTTTACAGAATGGAAAAACGAGCTTCAGAGAGATTAAGTGACTTGCCTAAAGTCCACATTATTAGAAGGGTTGCAGCCGGGACTGAACCGGGTCTCCTGGATCCCACCGTCCCCTCTGTGCCATTCTGCTTCCTCAGCTGATAAGCTGTTCTCAGCTCCAGATTTAAAACCAACAGCTCCAGTTTCAAGTTTATGTGGATGCAAAATGAAAACTATACTCCATTTGGGTAGGTGACATTCCTTTCTTCTCTTTCCTATCCCTTTGACAGCAAACATGAGCTGGAATAATTTCAATTTAAGAGATGGAGGACAGTAAGCCTGCCCCGGGCGACTGCCCTCTACTCGGGAGGCAGCAGGGTGCACCGACCGGGAATGTCCGCCCTGTGTCAGACAGCCTGGCTCTGCAACCTGGCTTCTCTGCTCACTAGAGAAGTTGCTTTACTTCTCTGTGTCTGGGATACAGATTGTGGTGAAGATTAAAAGTGGATACATGTAAAACAGCGGTCCCCGACCTTTTTGGCACCAGGAACCGGTTTCATGGAAGACAGTTTTTCCACAGATGGGGTTGAGGGAGGAGGCTTAGGGGGTGATGATCAGGCGGTGATGCGAGCTATGAGGAGTGGCTGTAAATACGGATGAAGCTTTGCTTGCTTGCCTGCCGCTCACCTCCTGCTGTGGGCCCCCCCCCCACCTCAGCAAGTTTCATGGAAGAGAATTTTTCCATGGCTAGGGTCGGGGGTGGGGGAAGCGGCGCTCTGCAGCCCGGTGCTTAACAGGACTGGTACCGGTCTGGTTCCAGGGGTTGGGGACGGCAGATATTAAGTACTTTAGGAGGTCTTTGGCACAGAGTGGACACTCAAGAAGTGACAGCTGCTGGTTTTGTTGTTAGAGGTATTGTTTCATGGCCCACCAGGCAAAGAACACCAGGAACGGTGTCAGAACAAAGTCAGGTTTACTCAGCTTGCTGCAGCAGGGAGCGTGCGCACTGCAGAACCCTAAAGCCACCCGCGAAGAAGGGCTTGGGAGGGGCTGACTGCAGGATTTAGGTTTGTGTTGGGTGATTCTAAGGAGGGTTTAAAGAAACTAAGGTTGGTTTTGGGTGGAGTGCTGTCAGGAAGCAGGGTCAATTTGATGATTGGATATCTTGGTAATTTTTTATCCGGGAAGTGGGAGGATTAAAGTGGGATTAGAGTGGTCATGAGCAAAGAAGCAGAAATTACTCACCTTAGCCGAAGGTGGGGGATATTTAGCATCCTTGTCTCTGTCTCATTCCAAATATGGCCGCGGACAGGCCCTGTCTCTGTCTTGTTCTCCTGTAGCCACAGAGTGACTGTCTTTGTTTGGGCTGTGTCTTAGTCCTTCTTTTGTTGCTATAATTGAATAGCTGAGACTGGATATTTATAAAGAAAAGAAATTTATTTCTTACAGTTCTACAGGCTGGGAAGTACATATTCAAGGGGCTGCCTCTGGTGAGGGCCTTCTTCCTGATGGGGACTCTCTGCAAAGTCCCAAGGGGGCACAAGGCGACACATGGGGAGGGTCTCGCCAACTGGCTTTTATAACAGACCTGCTCTCTTGCTAACTAACACACACCCTCAACAACCCATTAATCCATTAATCCATGAATGGGGGCCCTTATGACCCAAGCACTCCTCAAAGGTACCACCTCTCAACACTACTGCACTGGGGACTAAGTTTCCAACACATGAATTCTTGGGGGACATTTTCAAATCTTAACAGGCAGCTATAACAAAGTAGCATAGATTGGGTGGCTTATAAAGAACAGAAATCTAGTGCTCACAGGACTAGAGGCTGAGAAGTCCAAGATCAAGTTGCCGGCAGGTCTGCTGTCTGGTGAGGGCATGTTCCTCGTAAGTAGCCATCTTCGCATTCTAGCCTTGCGTGATGGAAGGGGCGAGGGCTCTCTCAGCCCTCTTTTATAAGGGCAATAATCCCATTCACGACCTAACCCCTCCCAAAGGCCTTACCTCCTAATACTAACACCTGGGTGTGTGTGAGGATTTCAATGTATGGATTTTGGGGAACACAGACATAAAGACCATGGCAGTGACTGTATCTCACATTTATTTATATTCTGTGGGAATTGTTTATGTGCAGTTGTGAACATAGTGGCTTATGGGGCAACTGTACTGTTTTTTTAAATCACCTTCTCACTGATCAGATACCTTCTCTAACATTTAAAAAAACCCAATATATATTTCACAGTACTTACAAAGGGCCTTGTTCTAAGTTTTAAATTTAAACCTTTTTAAAATTCTTATAACAACTCCGGAGGTAGGTACTCTTATTAACCCCATTTGAAGATGAGGAACTGGAGACAGCAAGAGGCAGTGATTTGCTGGTGGCCTGTGATTGTTTCTGTTTAGCAGCTGCCGTTTGCTCACGAAGGCACGACCCATCTGCGGCATTTGGTACTCCCTTTGGGCTTGGGGAATTCTGATAGCCTCTTTTGTTCCTCTTTGCTATTGGCATGGATGTTATTTACTCACTTGTTTTCTTTGAATGTGCAGGTGGGTGCTGGGCGAGGAAACAGGCAAACTGACATGGTGGACTTGGGTCAGAGGCTGGGAGGACTCATGTGCCCTGGGGACTTCTGCAGGGCAGGTTTCGCTAGATACCAGGGGCTCGGGGATGTGGGTTGTTAGGGTGGAAAGAAGTGGGAGATAAATTGGGAAGCAATTGGACAAAATATTGTATTATGGACAGTCCTCGTGATATTGGCGAGACAATAAAGTTCTCTAAAATACTGAAAGTCAGACCAGGGTCTGGGTTTTCTATTTTACTACAGAGAGGCCATAACTACTAGAAGCGGAGAGGGCACTGGTAGTGAAAATGAAATGTAGAGAGGAAATATAAAATGTAATAGGAAATGAACTTGAAAAATTCCTATTTTAAAAACTAGTGTTCAGTAATATAACAAATATTCATTGAAAAGGGAATACATACATGGAATTGTGACAAGTCCTGGGAATACAGTGGTCCCCCGGATCTGTGGGGGCTACGTACTAAGTGGATGCCTGAAACCTCACATAGTGCTGAGTGCAATGGCCCTCGAATGGAACGTGTTTCTGTTGATATCTTTCACCCACAAATTTAATGCCTTTGTCATCTTAACTAATAACTTATGTACTATGGCCATAACTTTTGCAGTTTGAGGTACGACAGCAAAACTAGCATGGATTTCTTTTTCCTTCTTCACAATTTTACAGAAGATACATTCTTACCATGGATCTGAGCAACCTCAGGATCCGATTTATTTTTTCTTTCCTCATTGAGAACGTTCACCATTTTACTTACAGGAAGCACTTACCAGCTTTCCCTCGGTGTCTCTGAATTGCCAGCGTCACTACTCTTGCACTTTGGGGCCGTTACTAAGTTAAATAAGGGTTCCTTGAACACAAGCACGGAGATACTGTGACAGTCAATCTGATGACCGAGCTGCTACCATCAACAGCGTGTACCTGGCCCAGGGAGGATTCACGTCCCAGGCGGGATACAGCGGGATGGTGTGAGATTTCATCATGCTGCTCAGAATGGCACACAACTCAAAACTTATGAATCGTTTATTTCTGGAATTTTCCACTTAATATTTTTGGACTGTGGAGGACCATGGGTAACGGAAACCTCAGAAAGGGAAACTACCAATAAGGGAGGAGGACTGCATAGTGCACTACGGGGAAGACAAGGGCCCTGGACAAATTCCTCCATCTTTTATTTCCACTCAACAAATACCTGTTTCGTACCTAGCATACAGTAGGCAACACACACACACACACACACACACACACACACACTCTCTCTCTCAAAGACAAACTTAAACCCCAAACCCAACCCTAACCAAGAACAGATTAAAATAAAATTGAATAAAATGAAATAAGTGATTTTTGCCCTCCATTACTCATTCCTCGACTTTCAGGAAATAAGGAGGATTTTTTACTTTGTAACAATATTCTGAGATAAATGACTCTTATTCAAGGCTGCCCCTCAAACCATGCTTTTTGCTACCTGCAAAATAAATTTCTTTTTGGCTGCCAGGTTAATATTCAACTCATATTACTGAGACCAGGTGCTGTGTTAAAAACTTTCACCATTGAATTTTTCTCTTTCAACAAGAATGTGCCGCGGAAACGTTTTAATCCGCCACACCAATGAGGAGTGCTGAGACACAGTGGGGCAGCAGCGCCTGCCTTCACACAGACGGGAATAAGAGAGATGAGATTTGAACCCAGGTCTCCTTGCTTCAAATTCAGGCCTCCTCCTTCCACAAAAAGCATAACTTCAGACAAAATTCAGAATCTTAGGACTCTCGTTTTTTCATTTGCTTCTTCCAGCAAATGAATTTCTTACTAATTCACACATTTACTAACTGCATGCAGCTACTATCTCTTTAAAGACAAATTAGAGCTTCTTTTTTATGTTAGATAGGCAATGTTTGTATGTAATTGTGTTCTTTGTTTATGGCCATGAGATTACAGAGAGAAAGAAAGGGGAATGTGAGTGAGTGGTGTTGCCACATCCCAGTTTGGGAGCCAGCTGTTTGTGCCTTTTTATAAATTCAAGTTTGAAAAGCAAACTTCAGAACTCTGTTTTCCCCTCACATTCTTCGTCACCCAGCAGGGAGAGATGGTTTGTTTCTGTTCTTTTGCCTCAACCTGGGAAGCTGATGAACTCAAGTGTGTGTGTTTTTGTTAAGGCAAGTCATCGAATCTTTCTGTGCCTCTGTTTCCAGCTTTTTTTGGATCTCATAATAAAATTATAAATATTTTATCAATAATATTTCAGTGAGAAATAACTACTAAATATTTTGGAAGGGAGTTTGCAGATACACATGGCAAAGAATACAAACTCTGCTGTTGGACAGGACGCTGCCCTCTGCTCTGTGACCCACGTGGGGATCTGTTAGGCTGAGATCACAGGCCTTATTCTTAGGATGGTCCTACAGCCAGCTGACTTCATTTGTGAATTCACATCTGGTGGATTTGTATTTGAAGAAGTTATCTTTTGTAACTTGGTCTTTGTGATCTTTTTCCCTTTTGCTAGGGGTGAGGCAGGGGGAATGGAGCATGTTTTTCGTAGCCTACTCATGTGGGCAGTATTACCCTGGTACGGTGTATGTATTAAAATTCACATCTTTCCATTAGCAGGAACTTATTTTGCATTATCTCAATTCCTTAGGGGTTGAGTTATTCCATTTATAATTAATTTTTTTTACAATTTATTGCTCACATGCAATTTTGCCTTGCAGAAAAGCATCTCATTAACCTCTCATCCCTCCCACCCATATACTCTTGAATTCTTTTTTTAAATCTCTAAGAAGCCCCCAATTCCCAGTACAATGCTTGGTGATTTTTCCAACAGGAAACTAGAAAAATTCCCACATTCTGTAGCAATTTCAATACCAGCACAGGCATCAGCTGTTTGCAGCTGTCCCTTTGGGATCACAAAATCAAACAGTAATATCCCTGATATGGACAAAGCCTGGGCTTCAATTATTCAGCAAGAATCACAGTTGTGCGGAGAAAGCAGGATGCCAAAGTGGACTCGGCACAGGCCTGGGAGCGAGAAACTGCACGTTTTAGTTTAGATGCTGCCCCTGATGCATTGTACTTGCCAGGGCAAGTCCTGGACCTTTCTGTGTCTAGGCCTTTGGGTGCAAGATCCATTGCACGTAGCTCTCAGTCATATTGTGAAGGACGAAGGGAGAATAATGTCTCTCTTGTGGGCTGGTCAGGCAATCATTGTTTTCTTTCCAGCTGTTCAGTTGTTAGTCCTGGAATGCTCATCACCTCCAGGGAGGCAAACCCTGATCTTTCTCACCTGGGTGATGAATGATCAGAAATGTCACTTCCCTTTCAAAGCCACCCTGCCTTAAGAATTAGCAGTCCCCAACATCAACCTGCCTGGATGCAAACATGTCATATCTGAGTTTGGCACCATGGGAATTTGTGCTGAGCAGGAAGACAGACACATGTTCAAGTCCCACCTCTGCCACTTACATTGTCTCATCTGTTTGAAGACACATTTTTAACTTGTCTGAAATTGAGATGCATTTTATAACCAAGTCATAGTTTAAGGTTCAGCATTTTTCTTTCTTTTTTCACTCTTTTTTAAAAATTTTTAATTATTATGGGTACATAACAGTTGTATATCTTTATAGGGTACATGTGATGTTTTGATACAGGCAGAGAATATGAATTAATCAAATTAGGGTAGTTGGGGAATCCATCACCTCAGACGTTTATCATTTCTTTGTATTAGGAATATTCCAATTCCACTCTTTCAGTTATTTTAAAGTAAACCCTAACTTATTGTTGATTATGGTCACTTTGTTTTGCTATCATTGTTCATTCTATCTAACTATTTAACTATACTTTTACACACATTAACCATCCCCACTTTATCCCCCTCTCCTCACTACCCTTCCCAGCTTCCGGTAACCATCATTCAACTCTCTGTCTCCATGAGATTAATTGTTTTTAATATTTAGCTCCAACATATGAGTGAGAACATGTGAAATTTGTCTTTCTGTACTTGGCTTATTTCATTGAACATAATGTTCTCCAGTTCCATTCTTGTTGTTGCAAATGGCAGGATTTCATTCTTTTTTGTGGCTATATAATATTCCATTGTGTATATGTACCACAATTTTTTTATCCATTCATCTGTTGATGGACACTTAGGTTGAGACCAAATCTTGGCCACTGCAAATAGTGCCACAATAAACATGGAAATGCAGATTATCTTTTTGATATACTGAATTCCCCTCCTTTGCACATATGCCCAGCAGTGGGATTTCTGGGTCATATAGTAGTTTTATTTGTTTTTTGAGGAACCTCCATACTGTTTGCACTAATTTACATATCCACCAACAGTGTATGAGGGTTCCCCTTTTTCCACATCCTTACCAGCATTCATTATTGCTTGTCTTTTATATAAAAGCCATTTTAATTGGGATGAGATGATTTCTCATTATAGTTTTGATTTGTATTTTTCTGATGACTAATGATGTTGAGCATTTTTTCCATATACCTGTTGGTCATGTGTATGCCTTCTTTTGAGAAATGTCTGTTCAGATCTTTCGCCCATTTTCAAAAATTGGATTATTTGATTTTTTCCTATTGAATTGTTGGAGTTCCTTACATATTCTAGTTATTAGTCCTTTATCAGGTGGGTAGTTTGCAAATATTTTCTCCCATTCTGTGCGTTGTCTCTTTACTTTGTTGACTGTTCTCTTTGTTGCGCAGAAGCTTTTAAGCTCAATTGATCCCATTTGTCCAATTTTGCTTTGGTTGCCTGTGCTTGGGGGTATTACTCAAGAAATCCTTGGCCAGACCAATGTCTTGAAGCATTTTCCCAATGTTTTCTTTTAGTAGTTTCATAGTTTCAGGTCTTAATTTAAGTCCTTAATCCATTTTGATTTACTTTTTATATATGGTAAGAGATAATGGTCTAGTTTCATTCTTCTGCATATGGATATCCATTTTCCCCAGCACCATTTACTGAAGAGACTACCCTTCCCCCACTGTATGTTCATGGCTTCTTTGTTGAAAATAAGTTCATTATAGATATGTGGATTTATTTCTGGGTTCTCTATTCTGTTCCATTGGTCTATGTGCCTGTTTTTATGGCAGTACTGTGCTGTTTTGTTTACTATAGCTCTGTAGTATAACTTGAAGTCAGGTAATGTGATTCTTCCAGTTTTGTTCCTTTTGCTCAGGATGGCTTTGGCAATTTTGGGTCTTTTGTGGTTACAGATAAATTTTAGGATTTTTTTTTTCATTTCTGTGAAGAATGTCATTGGTATTTTCATGGGGATTTCATCGAATCTGTTGATTGCTTTGGGTAGTATGGACATTTTAACAATATTGAATTTTCCGATATATGAGCATGGAATATCTTTCCATTTCTTTGTGTCCTCTTCAGTTTATTTCGCAAATATTTTATAGTTTTCATTATAGATATCTTTTACTTCTTTGGTTAAGTTTATTACTAGGAATTTTATTTTATTTGTAACTATTGTAAAAGGAATTACTTTCTTGGTTTATTTTTCAGATTGTTTACTGTTGGCATATAGAAATGCTACTGATTTTTGTATGTTGATTTTGTATCCTGCAGCTTTGCAGAATTTGTTTATCAATTCTAATAGTTCTTTTGTGGATTCTTTAGGTTTCTTTAGATATAAGATTATATCATTTGCAAATGAGGATACTTTGACTTCTTCCTTTCCATTTGGATGCCCTTTATTTTGTTCTCTTGTCTGATTGCTGTAGCTAAAACTTCCAGTATTATGTTGAATAACAATGAATATCAGTATGATACTAGTTGTGGGTCTGTCATATATGACTTCTATCATGTGGAAGAAAGTTTCTTCTACACCCAATTTTTTGACAGTTTTTATCGTGAAGTGATGTTGAATTTTACTGAATGCTATTTTGGCATCAATTGAAATGATTATGTTTTTTGTCCTTTGCTCTGTTGATATGATGTATCTCATTGTTTGATTTGTGTATGTTGAACCTCCTTGCATCCCTTTGATGAATCTTATGTCATCATGATGAGTAATCTTTTTAATATGTTGTTGAATTTGGTTTCCTAATATTTTGTTGAGGATTTTTGCATCAATGTTCATCAGAGATATTGGCCTACAGTTTTCTTCTTTTGTTGTGTCTTGTCTGGTTTTGCCATCAGGGTGATACATGCCTCCTAGAATGAGTCTGGGAGTATTCCCTCCTCCTTGATTTTTTTGGAATAGTTTAAGCAGGGTTGGTATTGGTTCTTCTTTGAATGTTTGGTAGAATTCGGCAGTGAGGCCATTAGGTCCTGGGCTTTTCTTTGATGGGAGACTTTTTATTACTGCTTCTATCACATTATTTGTTATTGATCTATTCAGGTTTTGGATTTCTTCTTGGTTTAATATTGGTAGGTTGTATGTGTCTAGGAATTTGTCTATTTCTTCTAGGTTTTCCAATTTGTTAGCATATAGTTGCTCATAGTAGTCTCTAACAATCCTTTATATTTCTTCATTATCAGTTGTAATGTTTACTTTTTCATCTCTGATTTTATTTATTTGGGTCTTTTTTTTTTATTAGGTAGTCTGGCTAAAGATGTGTCAATGTTGTTTATCTTTTCAGAAAATCAACTTTTCATTTCATTGATCT
>NW_012154173.1:16946400-17018539 GCF_000956105.1 Propithecus coquereli
GAGGTACAAATGTTTATGTTACATATATTGCTGTTGCCCCACCTACCACCCTGAACATGCCCAATCTCTTCTGATCTTGGAAGCTAAGCAGGGTTGGGCCTGGTTAGTACTTGGATGGGAGGACAGCTATTTTGAATTTTTGTCTGAAAGGTCAAATATGTCCATCATTCCATGATTCATCACTGGTACCTTATTTAGTTTGTTTGGTGAGGTCATGTTTTCCTGGATGTTCTTGATGCTTGTAGTTGTTCATTGATGTCTGGACATTGAAGAATTGGGTACTTATTTTAATCTTCATAGTCTGGGCTTGTTTGAACCCATCTTTCTTGAGAAGGCTTTCCAGATATTCAAAGGGAATTCAGTACTGTGATCTAAGTCTTTGGTCACTGCAGTGGCATCAGCACTGGGGGTGCCCTGAGCCCAGTAATGCTGTGACTCTTACAGACTCCTGGTGGTACCACCTTGGTGGACTTGGGTAAGATATAAAAGAATTCTCTGGATTACTCTCTTTCCTCACTCTCTGTGCTGGGCTGCTGCAGTTGGAGGAGGATAGACATGGGCACTCCCTCCTGGCCACCAGCACCAGGTCACACCTGAAGCCTGCCCTGTGTCACCCAAAGCCAGTAGTGACTGTTGCTTGGCTACCTCTGATATTTATTCAAAGCCCAAGGGCTCTGTAGTTAGCAGGTGGTGAATACTGTCAGGACGGGTTCTTTCCCTTCAGGACAGCATGTTTCCTTCTGGCCCAGGGTGGATCCAGAAATTTTGTCCAGGAACTAAGGTATGGACTCAGGGGCTTCAGGATTGTGCTCGGTACTTTATTGTGGCTGAACTGGTACCCAAATTGCAAAAAAAGTCCTTTGAACTCTTCCCTTTCCTTTCCTCAAGTGGAAGAAGATTCTCCCTGCACTGCACTGCCTGGAGCTGGGGGAGGGGTGACACAGGCTTGGCCACAGCTGCTGGTGTCTCACTGGGTCATGTGCACCCCAGATCCACTGGTTCCGAGCCAGCAAAGCTGCAAGAATTGCCCAAGGACAGCAGCCTCTGTGGTCCGACCACCTTATGAGTTTAGTCCAGGACCCAGGCTGCTTTTTGCCAGCTAGTGGTAGGGCTAACAGGAACTCGAGTTTCAGGGCAGAAGATTTCCATCTGGCCGGGCTAGCCTAAATGTTCCCTCCATGTAGGCACTGGCAGAATTCTGCCCTGTGCTGTGTTCCCCTGGGTTTCAATGCAAAGTCCCACAATCACTTCACTCCCCCCATCCCCCGCCCCTGGCACGCAGAATCTCTCAATTCTCTCTCCACTTGGGGAGCTGGTGAGGCACTGCAGGGGCATAGAGGAAGAGTGGCGTAGGCAATGCAAGGCTGTATTTTCTGCCCACTTCCTTGCCTCTTTCCTTGATATAATGTTAAAACAAGGTAGTATGATTGCTTACCTGATTTTTGGTTCTTCTGAAGGTGCTTGCTTACATGGATAGTTGTTGAATTAGGTGTCTGTGGGAAGGACAATTGTTGGAGGTTTCTATTCAGCCATCTTGCTCCATCCCCTTCCCATTTGTATTTCTTTCTTAGCAAAACATAAAATAATGGCAGGTCTTACAATCAAAGTTGACTTAGATTCGATGAGATGCCACAATACAGCATCTCCACACCTCAGTTTTCTTCACAGAATGGGGCAAAAATGGTGATGATGCTCCAGATTCGTTGTGGAATCAAATTTATCAGAGATTGGACAATAGTAACAATTCAATGAATGTTGTGTTGGTGGAATTTTTAGATTCAGACAATATCGGGGTAATTGGAAGCTACTACTTAACATTTCTTTTCTCCGTTGTCATATATAGTTGGGGACTGTGCTCTTCTAAATGACATCTGTGTTGGCACATGGCCAGGTTTCATTACTAATTGTAGCAACCTTTCCTTTTCCTCTGCCCTCCCCTTCCTATCCTTTGCACACTGCCTTTTCTGATGATGTGAAAAGGATAGTGAAGAAACAGTTATTTAAAATTGAAAGCCAAGTATATATACTGCAAAAATTAATTTTGACTTCTGTTTTTACTTGCTTGATGCATAATCACCTGTTTATAATTTTTGTGAGAATGCCTCGTCATTTATGTGTTTTCAAAAATATTGTTAGTTTTATAATGTAATTGGTTATACGGCAGTAGCAGGTGATTGGGTAGAATCTAGAAGAATCGAATTGTAACTAAAATGACTAAACAGACTGAAATTTTATGGTGAGTGTGTAGCAATGTAGTATGTCTAAAATAATATAGTAGGAAAAAAACAAGACATTTAAGTTGACCACAAGTTAAAAATAAATCAATGATATAGTGCTTTGGACAAAGAAACAAAGAAGCAAAGAAGGTATGCATGATACATTCATTTCATTCATTCAGAGGACGTATTTGCAATATTTTCAATGTGCTGCGCATTATACTAGGCACTGGAGACACAGAAATAAATACAACCTAGTCTCTTCTCTCCAGGATGCTATGGCCAACGAGGAGAGAAGGCCTTTAATTAAAAACACTCTTTATACCAAGGAGTCATATTACGGGGTAAAATTCCCTGAGCTTCTTCAGTATACAAATGTATATGTGTGTGTGTTTATGTGTGTATGTGGTAGATAGAACAAAGGTAGAATCTTATGTTTCTCAAAATAGACTATTTTGATTTTAGAAACCATGTAAGTATTCACATAATTATAAAAAAATAAATATAAAGTTCTAGAAAGAAAAGTAAAATGAAATAAAGTAACATCAGAATTTTGAGTTTGTGGCCCACTATTCAGAAAGAAGTAATTTCAAGTGACTTTAAAGCATACTGCTTTGACCATGTTTCCCTAGTGGAAGATACCCTAAAGAAAATAGAATTGAAACAATATTAACTGTTTTCAGTAATCAAATTGCAGGTGACAATGTTGGCATTATTATTTTAAAACTGTTGAATGTATATTGTGTGGATGAAGTAAATGAGTAGTTATGTTTGTATTATTGGTCAAAAGACATAACACAAATGAGGCTAAGTTAAAAATATTATAGTCCTAAATTTGAGTCAGAAATATAAATTTGAGTTCATGATGTATCTTACCTTAAAACAACAACAAAATAATAACATATTTTGAGTTGGGTTCACTGAAAAGTGAATGAGGAAACAAGGGCCAACCCAACAGCAACCAACAAATTTGATGTCAAGGTCCTGATGTGTTAGCACCATTTCTTTCCTAAAGGACCCAGGATTCCTCAGAGAAATGGCAAATCTGGGGCAGGAAATGTTCAAGATGGACCTGTAATATCTCATCGTATTACAGAGCACAGAAACTATCAAAGACTACCAACGATGTACCCAAAGGACTCAAGAGTCCACTTTAAGAGGGCCCCCTGGTAAACAATGTGACAATTTGGTCCTCAATAAGGACAATAATTACAATGAGAAAGAACATTTCAAATATGCTTAAATCAGCAATTTAAAAATGATTCAAAAGTGAAAATATTGTTAATGGTACTACTAATGGTACTACACGTTTGAACGTGTCTCCCAAAGTTCATATGTTGGAACAATCCCCAAGGCAGCAGTGTTGAGAGGTGGGACCTTTGAGAGGTGATTAGCTCCTGAGGTCTCTGCCCTTATGAATGGACTAATGCCATTATCATGGGAATGGGTTTGTTATTGCAAGAGTGACTGTTATAAAATTGAGTTTGGCGCTGTCTGCTCTTGCCCTCTCTTTCTCTTCTGCCTTCCAACAGGACAGCACAGTACAGGAATACTCACAGGATGCTGGCGCCATGCTCTTGGACTTCCCAGCCTCGAGACCATGAGCCAAATAAATTTCTGTTCATTATAAATTACCTAATCCATGATATTCTGTTATAGCTCCATAAAACCAAGACAGTCACCTATAGAGAATACTACGGAATCAACTCATCATTTTGAAAATCAAACATTTATCCTTTCTTATATGAACCAGACCTCTAGGTAATCAAATAATTGATGAGGAAGAGTATCTTTTACTGAAATATTCAAGCTAGTAAAAGAAAAAAGAATGAATGAAGAAGAAGTATTAGAAAATTACCCTTTTGGAATTTATAAAACAACAGATCTAGGCACTCATCACAAATGACTGCTAACATAACAAAACCAACAGGGCATTAATATTCTCTGATAGAAGCATATACTCCATGTATGAAGAACTTGTGCCAAAAATTGAACAGGAATCTGATAAAGCCTTTAGCCCTGATTACCAATTTGTAGGAAATATAGGGGACAGAGGAACATATTAAAGCACATAACAGGGGCCTACACAACAAAACCCAAACAGTGGGAATCTATACAGAACAAACTACTTAGTTTCTTCAACGTGTAAATTTCAAGGACTCCTTCTCCCCCTACAAAGGAAAGAGATGGAGATGAAATCTATTGCTTAAAAAGATGTAAGAGAGACATTAAATAATTGCAATGTATGGATTTTATTTGGAATCTGTCTCAAATCAACTAAAAAAGAAAATTCTTTTTAAATGAATCAATTGGAGACATTTGAGCATTATTTGGATATTTAAACACATGTTTTAGTGTCATAATGATATTGTGGTTATATTTTTCAAAAATAATATACACTGAAAAATTAAGAATGAAATGACATGAAGTTTGAGATTTGCTTCAAAATATTCTGGGTAGAGTGTAGAAGAAACTATAAGATGGGTCATGAGTTGATCATGTTGAATCTGGGTGATGGCGTACATATTTTGTTATTTTTGTAAATGTTTGAAATTTTTTATAATAATAAGGTTTTTTTTTTTAAAAGAGTGATATTTAGAGAAGTCTACACAGGCTGCTAGGATACGAGAGGCCAAATCAATTCTATATTAAGTAAATTTTATTAGCAAATGCTCCAGAAATCATTGGCAGTTTAGGTGGTAAGGAATAAATGTAATGATGATAATGAAAATAACAGTTAACATTTATTGTTAGTAAGAACAAGTACTTAATACGTTCTTGTTACTTTGCATACATCTTACTTAATATCCACAAAAACTTTGGGGTAGTAACTGTGAAATACCCATTTTACAGTTGGGGCCACCGAGACTCTTGCCAAACAGATTTGAACTTCTTATGTTGCCTTCCAAGCTTTCCCGTGTAAAGTGCCTCCGCTGCAAGCTGCGATTTTTCCTCTGGCTTCTTCCATTTTCTTCTTGTTCCCTCTTCTTTCTTAAATCCTTGTCTGTTTTTGAAGACCCAGATCATAATTCCTCAGTAAAACATTGTTCTACCACTCCAACCTATCAAGATTTCTTCCTCTTATAGACTCTTATTTTACTTTAAATTAATATAAAAGTTAATTATATGCTGACCTGTAACATCATTCATAGTATTATTTTGAATTGTTATTAAAATATTTAATTGCTTAATTGTACTTGTTCAAGTTTAGCATCTTCAATTATATTTTTAAATATCCGGAGGGCATAAACAGTGTCTTGTGCTTTGTAACCCTTATAAATGTTGGCATAATTCCTAGAATGATAAATGCCTTCTAGTTCATAGAAATTGTTGGGAGACTTGAGAAAAAATGGCAAACAGTGTGGATTCCATTTGGCCAGTGCCAGCAAAGATATCTCTGTGTAAGGAGAGAACTGGCCAATTACATCAAATTGCCTGTAAAAAAGTTCATAATCAGGTGAAATGCTCATTCCCTGCTCCCCTTGTTGCCTTGTGGAGTGACATCTTAACACCCCCTCCCCCCTCTCTATCCCTTACTCAGTCTTTCTGGAGGGAGGAAGTGTGAGTAGAACAAGAGAAATCTGATAGGTGAGTTTGAGAGAAGGAGTAGAGCTAGCTGGGTTCTCAATCTCAGTCTCAATTTCTCCAATTTGCAAAGAACGTGTCTACTCATCTGCTCTTGGACATGCAGCACATTTAGCAGGGGGGTTTTGCCCCGTGTCTGGGGTGGGGGAGGTAGGTATCCGGGTAGGGAGACCCGCAGTTGCCACACTCCAGCACTTGGTTTGACACAGTGTGTAATTTTAATTCTGTCGAGCATCCTTAGCAACCCCATTTAGCTCTCTCATCTGAAACAAATTCTCCAACAGCTTTATTAGGAACAAAGGTGATATTTTATTGCCATCTTCCTGGCTCTGTATGTCTCTCAATTCTCAACTTGGTTGGGGGAAAGTAGTGTGTTATTTATAAGCCTTTCGAACCTCAAATATGTAAAGAAAGTGCATTTTTAAAATTAACCCCATTTATAGCAGCAATTAATTTGAGAATAAAAGAGCAGGGGCTCTTAAGAGCTAAGTCTGGTAAGTAAATTTTGTTTAAAACAGAAAGCTCTGCTGAGTCAGTGGAGCAGGAAAGCTTCGTGGCCCTGCTCATTGTGACGGGCTCTGATTCTGGGATGGGTGAGCATGGTGAGGAGGGGAAGAGAAAGGATTGGAGCTCCCATGTGTGGTCACCCTGGAGCCATCCTCCACAGTGGGGGGGACAAAGGGAAGGTGGAGGCGTCAAGTAGGAAACAGGAACCACTTGAAAGAAATGAAGAACAATACTGGCAATAAAAAAAAGAGATATCAAATATTCAGTGTCAAGGGCAATTAAGAAAAATTAAGATTATGCAAGAAAACGGGAAGCGGAGCCTGACAGAAGACTTTGCACGTAGACACGCTGTAGGGTGCTCTTAGGTCAAGGAGGCACGGTAGACGCGTTAGACTGGGAGCACTCTTTTGAGTAACTTAAAATCAAGACTCTTGCAGTACAAACAAGAAAAGTGAGGTTCAGAGAAAGATATTACTCTAGGTCACACCTGTTTTCAGGCTCATTTTGCCAAAAAGTTGTGGGCTTCTGTCCTCTGGACTATAAGTGGCCGTTGAAAGAGTCAGGGTTAAGGTGGGAAAGGCCAACTGAGTGACAGTCCACATGCGCTCGCATACACCCCACACCACACACACACCACACCCACACACCCACGCCACCACACACACCGCACATGCACTCTTAACTTGAACAATACCACTTTTATGTTCTTTACAGACTAGATTTCTGAGAATGTATCTTTCAATAAACAATTCCTTGCACTAAGACAAGTTTAAAAACCACTGTACCTGGCCGGGCGTGATGACTCACGCCTGTAATCCTAGCTCTCTGGGAGGCCGAGGCGGGCGGATTGTTTGAGCTCAGTTCAAAACCAGCCTGAGCAAAAGCGAGACCCCGTCTCTACTAAAAATAGAAAGAAATTAATCGGACAACTAAAAATACATATAAAAAATTAGCCAGGCATGGTGGCGCATTCCTGTAGTCCCAGCTACTCGGGAGGCTGAGGTAGGAGGATCGCTTGAGCCTGGGAGTTTGAGGTTGCTGTGAGCTAGGCTGACGCCACGGCACTCTAGCCCGGGCAACACAGTGAGACTTTGTCTCAAAAAAAAAAAAAAAAAAACCACTGTACCACACAATGTTGTAACCTTTATTTTGCTATCTGGTTGACTGCTACACGGAAAACTTACTAATGCTATGCCAAGGGCAAAGAAGTGATTTTTTTCTCATCCTGTGAAATCTGATGCACTTACCCTCCTGAGATGTGGCATCTGCGGAAGGACTGGTGAGGTCACACCTGACAGTGAGGGCTTTGTTACCGAAAGAGCGGTCCGCAGACCGGCTCCATCAACATCAGCATGTTGGAAACAGAATCTCGGAATGGAACCCACCCTGGGGCCATAGAATCAGAACCTTTATTTTAACAAGCCCAGGTTGATGAGCACCCATCTAGGTGATCTCCACAGTCTTTTCAATTTCTGAAATTCTGTGCATTTTCAATATTTAAATGTAACATATTCCCTTTATAATCCTATAATCAAGTGAGCAGTTACAGTTCTGGAAGTTAACGAGGATGTCTTTACTCTTACGAATCCCTCCATTGCACTGTACGCACACACCAACATAGCAGTTATTGTATTGTCATGAGTGCTAACGTGAATTTACCCTCAGGAAACTCATTAAACTTAAAACGTGTCTTCATATTTATTTTCACTTAAAAACATATTTTGGAAAAAATATGTCTGAACCACGAATGAGAGAAACTATTCGAGACAGGTCATTATAGCTCCTCGCTGTGTCATGGTGAACGCGATGTTTGGTTTTTATGGAGTTGTGTCATGTGGAGGGGAAGAAAAAACCCTTAATTAGCTCATTAGCTCTGATTTTACTTTTACAGTGTAAACAATCTTTTGCAGAAGTCGTAATTACTTATAGATGCTAATGCCGACTGTATTTTAAAACCTAAAAATTGCTGTCATTGAAGTTGTGTCTCGAAAATATGTTTATCTATCTCCGTGCAAATGCTTTCTAGAATCCTGGAAAGTGCTTAAAAAAATTTTTTTTTGAAGCACTTAAGCTCAACAGCTAATGGAAGATCATGTATTTAAATAATTTACACTTCCATCTGGCTTGAAGAACACCAGGTGGAAGTTACTGATCAGGATGAGTCTGTTACGTGGAAGGAAATGTTTGCTCAAAATAAATGAAAGGCAAACATTAACATGAGCCTCATCTTTTTGTCTGTGTGGGTGGACTCCTGTTTCCAGCTCCTATTGTCCCTGGGCCTAGATTCTGTCTCCTACATTCACTTTGTATTGATGAGGGTCCGGAGGGGCACGATTAACACAGTGACTTCCACTGTTTTATTTTCTTCTTCACAATCTTTTGATCATAAGCAATGATCGTCTCCCTATCTCCTCCTTCCTGCATGCCAGCCTGAAATCAAACGGGGCTGTCCCTTTCTGTCGGAGAGAGGAAGCGGAGCATCCTGGATGTGGCTCTCCTTGTTTCTGGGCCAGCTGGCAAGATCCTGCTTCCTGCCGAGCATCACAGTGTGTTGTCAAAGGCTTGGTTCTGTGAGTTGACTTCTGATAGGCACTTACTGTATCTTACCTGTCAACTCTGCAGTGGACTTCCTCATTTCCAGCAGGTGGCTCGCAAGCACAGACCAGACCCTTCAGGCCAAGAGGAGCCCTACAGGGTGCCCGGCTCCACTTTCCGGCTCTTTTCTGCTCATTGTGCTTGTCAGACACATTCTCCCATCCTTGGGATTTTTGGATGTGCGTGAGTGTCTGTGTGACTGTGGGTGTCATTTTGGGGGTAGATTAAAGAATCAGAACCATTCTTGCTGTTAACTCTACAAAGGCAAAAGTGGAACTCTGTGTCCTGGTGTGGTAAGGACAAATGGCTGGCTATGGAGGGGATTATTCCTAGGGCTAGAAACCGACTCACCCAACAGTTTCTTAGCTTGCATAGGAGAGCAGTCGATGGTTACCACAAACTGAGTCAGCGCTTACAAATGCAGCCTTTACAGTCCATGTAATGCAGGTATTTGAAGATATCACAGTCTCCATACTCTACCAGGATTACACTAAAGTTTATCTACGCAGCCTCTACGGCTCCCCAGGGAAATAGATCACAAAATCTGCAGCGGCTTCAAACTCATCTTTTCCAGAGCCAAATGAAATACAAATTCCAAATGTTTCAAGTTTTATTCTAGGTTTAGAAATTACACTTTTTTCGATTCAGTTCTAAATTTGACAGCATCCTCTCTGCCATTGCCAGAAACAAGCCTGGGCTGTGCTGGGCCAGGCCGGGGAAAACCTGAGTGTTACCCAGAAGGACCACTTCTCCTGCCTTGGGCGCGGCATGAGCATCGCTGAGGGAGGGGACCATTTAGTTTATTGTGAAAATACCAGTCATCAGAAGGAAAATTGCTCAATGAAATTGCTTTGGGGGCATTTTTAGATACTGGTAGTCCACTCCGTTTACAACAGGCAGTAGTCATTTCTGTCATCCCTTTTCCTGTTTGGCTCTTGGCTGCACGTTTGGGTTTGGCCTGGAAGGGAGGCTCTGTAGAAGACGTGGGTGTTGAGACATCACTGCGCTCCCTCATGTCCCTCCCCACAGGAGGCCTAGATATCTCAGGGGTTGAGGCTGGAATATCCAATACTGTGGGCCTCTCAGCAGTCCTCGTGTTCCCAGCTCCCCTCAGATGGTGCCACTCCAAGCTGCACTGTGGGCAGGTGCTCGTGCCTTACCAATGTATGGAAAACATATGGAAGGACCGAGAGTTAGTAAGCTTGGCAAGAATACTGTCCAATAGTGTTGTCATCATGTTAAGTAAGTGGTGCTCATGAGGCATGCTCAGAAAATCCCCTTCATTCATTTCCCCTGCTGCTTTTCTCTTGTCCATAGGGCCAGGTGCTTGATTTTCTGGTTAGCTCCAGATAACAAAAGATCCTTTGGTTATCTTTAGTAAAAAATCAGTTTCAACTTAGTAATTAATATAGTAATAGTAATATGTCCATCTAGGGTGATACATAAAACATCTATTTTCGTTTAATGGTAAACTTTTTCCTTCAGCTCAGGCCCACCAAAAACAGCCCCCTTGCAAGCTTGCAGGTGGGTGGGGTGAGCAGTGGTGGTCTTTTTCCACTTGCCCCATACAGTGCTCTACCAGAGTTGCTTCATGGGGATTGGCCAGGGACCCTCACAATAGCTGTGTGCGAGGCAAGTGATGTTATTATTCTCATGTGATTGAGTTTTAGTAAGTGTCTAAGGTCATATGGATTATAAGTGATGGAGTTTAGATTTCAATACAGGAAATCTATCATAGCTGATTTCTTTAGTGAGATTGAAAGATAATTAGGGGTGATTGGAATTTGGAAAAGAAACTTCCCACAAATCAGGAGATTCTAGAATTTTATGTGTTGTCTCATTCCCTTGAGTTTATCTAATTCCAGCCATTTCATATAATATATTTATTTTAAATAATCTTACCCACTGAACATTGTTTCTGATGGTATGGCAATATCAGGGCAAAGGGGTAGGTTTGATAAGAACAGTGCTAAATGGTCTTCTATAAACTTTCTGTACTCCTTTCACTGAACTTTAAGAAACTTCCATTTAGTGTGTTGCTTTCCATGAAAAGTATCAAGGGCCACTTGTCACTTCTGTTCCTTGACTGGTCTGATTGCTATTTTCTAGGAAGTCGAGAAAGAGTTTCTTTACTTAGGTTGGTATTTATAGACTTGGGAGGGGCCACTTTGCAACCATGTTTTGTTAGCTCCCTAAATGCAGGGAAAGGCTGGGTCTGAAACTGAGCACATGGACAACTCAAGTGGACCAAAGCCCAATGCACATTTCTTCTTCACAGTCCCGTGAACGGGTTGGCTCTGACTTAGCCTTATCTCCCCTCCTGGATGAGGGAAGACACCATGTTTGAATCGAGTTAGATCTTTTGCAGTGATTCTTAACCAGAAGGGTTAAGAATAATTCTCAGGACTTTTGCCTCTAGACAGAACTAAGCAAAGTACTCTGACCTTCTCCACCCTCCCCCAGGATTCAAGATCCTATCTGAGTGGTACTGGTAATCCTTCTCCCCCACACATTGCTTTTGTCATTCTGAGCACCTTTGCTCTAGATATACCCTGGATTCTTAGGAATTTCCTGAAATGAGAATGGTCTTAAATTAGACTATGATGAGCTTGGGAAAAGTTCTGGAAACATCGTGACTTTTAAGAGAGCCACTGCTTGGGAAGATTTTCTTTGGTTTGTTACTCTCTGACGTTGTTCCTCTGGGATCCATGAAGAGCTCAACTGACCTTGGAAAGTCAGGCAAAGGCAGTGAGACTTTCTGGAAAAAATGATGGGATGGAAGAGCCTATCACAGCAGGCTGGCAATAGGCATAGAGGCCTACCTTTCTCTCCCAAAGAGATGCTGTTCTGTTTCAGCTCTCAAGTACGGAATCATGTGTCCTCTTGAGTTGTCTGTTCATGTAAAATTGAGCCAACTGTGAGGTTAGAGGAAGCACAGTTCACACAGACTGTCCTCTTTGTGATGTCAATGGCAAGAAGTTCCCCAAACCACCCTTGGCTTTTATAATTTACTAGGAGGACTCACAGAACTCACTGAAAGCTGTTATACTCATGGTTATGGTTTATTACAGGGAAAGGATACAGAATAAAACCAGTGAAGGTAAGAGTCCATGGACAGAGTACAGGAGGGTCCCAAAGCCATATTTTTGGTTATCTTCTCCCTGCGGAGGTGTGGGCAGTCTTACTTCCTCCTGGCAATGATGTGGGACAACATGCAGAGTACTGCTGACTGGGGAGGCTCACCTCAGCCTAGGGGTTTGGAGTTTTTGTTGGGGGCTCCATCACACATTACTTGAGTGGTTCTTCTGTCGTCTCCAGCCCTTCTGGAAGTCAGGCCAATACCTTTAGTCTCCAGATCCTTTAGAGAGTGGTGGATACCATGGGGCCCAACATAAATCACATTGTTAGACTGTCTGGTGGCCCAAGTCCCCTGGCAAACAAAGACATTCCTATTAGGCATGACCTTCCAGGAGCCTGGAGATCACCTCTCAGTGACTGAGGGCAAAGGCCAGACCTCTCTTTTGGATAAAGTTAATTCTTCACTCTATAGCCGATAACATAAAATTATCTTTCTTCACCACACTTATTTGTATAACATCACTTATAACTGTTCTTCATTAACAATGTACATGAGAGATGAAGAGGCAGAGGCAGAGCTGGGGTGCTCCACATCTGCACACATGACGACCCACACATTTTACATGTGCATCTTAAATGTCTTTACTATTGAATATATAGTGGGTGGCTTTAAATAACATTCTTCTCATTGTCTTTTGTCCTTTTGGAGGCAAGGGGGAAAACTGATTCATGGAAAAAAAATATGTATATCTTCTGCACAAAATCATTGAAGGTAAGTAAACTAATAGCACATAGATTTAAATGTTTACTGGTTTGTGTCAGTGTCTGGTTATACAATGAATAATTCATATCAAACTAGTAGAATGTAACATTTACATAAAATAATACTTTGCAAATTTATGGTAAGTACTAATTACTTGCCTTATTTGCCATGACTATGATATTAAATATTCATAAAAATGTGATTATTTCTTTGATTTGGCAGGCATTTAGATTTCTCTACAGCTTTTCACACTGCTAATTTTAATCCAGTAAATTATCTGGAAGAAAACAGTATGCAGCCTAAAAACTGTTCAAAATTCACTCCAACATTGAGCACATTATGGACGTAATGATCCATTACAACCAAACTTCAAGAAGGGCTTATAAGAAAACTGAGAATTAAACAAAGAAATATGGAGGCTATCATCATGATTTGTCAGATATGTTTATTAGGAGACTTTTTTACACATACTATGGACAACCTTTAGAAGTACTATTCTGATACGTAACAAATGCACTTTGAGGTGTTTTGCTCCCGCCAGGGCCCAGTTTAAGAGAATTTAGCAGGACTGTGCCAGAGTTCATTTCCCAGCTTGATGTTCAGTGAGATTATTTGTGAGGCCCATTAATGTGAGAAGCTGAACTGTGGGTAAGTGCGCTCGAAATGTGCCCTTTATGGGATCAGGGAGGGAGAGGACCTCCCTCCTTCATTATTGCTTCTGGGTAAATTGGACGTTCTCATATTCTTTAAACAAAATTAGAGTTCCATAGCATAAGGCTCATATCAGAGTAGATGGTGACCTAGATATTTTATATCCTATTAATATTAACCGGTGATAATTTATGTTCATTTTTTTTTGTCCAATGAGCACAAAATGAAACTATCTTGTGGCATCTAGCATTCTCTGGTCCAAAATTTCAGAGAGGAAAAAGAAGGTAACTTTTGGGGTCTAAAGTCCTAAGAACAGAAGAGAAAAAGGGAGGTGGTAGGAGAAGGAGGAAAAGCTTGTCAAATGTGAGCTCACTCATCAGAACTAGTTGGAGGGAGACTGGAGGGAGAAATCAGACAGGCTGTGTGTCTTGTTTACAGCATAGCTTCCATCATTGAATCCTTGCAAGACAAAGCCCAATTATACAATGTAGAGTTCCTTGGAATGCTAGTATTCAACAGAGTGATTTTATAATTCAATATCTGGATCTAGAGCTAGAAAGCACTCCCAAATTTATTCATGCCTGGTTATGACAGGTGTTTGATTCAGGTCAGGGCCATGATACTGAAAAACAAAACAGTTCATAATTCTGTAGGTAGTGTCTTTAGAATATAAATCCAAACATCAAAGGCTCATAATTCAAGACTGATAGAAGAAGGCAGGTGGTGTGGTGTATAGACACGAGAGACAGAAGGTGAGGGCCCTTCTTTCACAAACCTTAAGGAAATGCAAAATGAACATTAGGCCTGAAAATTTAAAAGATGAGCAATGCAACAAAACATGTAAATCTGTAAGCAGAATGCCCTACTTTATCTTTGGTGATGAATAAAGCCTGGTAGCCAATGCTCATGTAATGGACACTTACCAATACCTCTCGAAGGAAGATAGCTTGGCTTGCTTGTCACACCAGGGAGGCAACATAGCATAGTGGTTAGGTTGGGAGCAGACAGATGTGGGGGTCACTATTTCATATGGGGTGTGACATTGGCTAAGTTACTCAACTTCTGGCTGCCTTAGTTCCCTCATCTCTGAACTGGGAAAAACAATAATATTCACTTCACAGGATTTTTGTGAGGATATCCTGAGAATATTCATATGAGGTTCTTATCATAGTGTCTGGCATGTGGTAAATGTTTAATAAATCTTAGCTATTATTATTATTATGATTATTATGTATAGGAAGCTAAAACAGAAAAAGTCAGCCAGTAAAATGTTTATTCATTTCAGATATTTGACTGATATTTTTCTGAAATGATTGAATTGACCCCACCCAAAGGTTTTGTGATAATATAAAACCACCATGTTCCAGTTGAAGTTAGTGACTACTACTCTGGGGCCAACCAACTCAAATTTGGGTTTAAACAGGAATGAGCAAAATGGACATTTTAGTATGAGCTTCAGTTTCAAAACGCTTCTGATTCTGGTTGCTCTGGATATATTCTAGGTCAGGAGTTCCCAGTCTGGGATCCATGGAGTCTGGGCCTATTCTTCTTAGATTCTTCCAGGAATCTGTGAGCACTTGGAAACGGTATGCAAAATTGTATGAACATATATTTTTGGAGAGAAGGTCCATAACTTTTGTCAGACTATAAAAGGACATATGGTTTGTTATGGTTTGGCTATGGTTTGTTCATCCCCACCAAAACTCGTGTTAAAATTTGATCCTCAATGAGGTGCTGTTGAGAGGTGGGGCCTCCTGGTAGGTGTTTGGATCAGGGGACAGATTCCTCAGGAATGGCTTTGTGTCATTCTTGGGGTAGCGAGTGAGTTCTTGACCTTGTAAGATTGGATTAGTTCTCGAGGGAATGTTCCTGTGAGAGTGGGAATGTCCCTTGGGTTTTGTCTCTTCGTGCTTGTCCATTTCCACTCTGGCCTTTTCTACCATGTGATGATGTAGCACAAAAGTCCTCCAAAAGCTGAGCAGATGCCAGTGGCATGGTTCTTGTACTTCCCAGCCTGAGAATTGTGAGCTGAAAAAACCTCTTTTCTTGATAGATTACCCAGCCTCAGGTATTCTGTTATAGCAACAATAAATGGACTAGGACATGAGTCTTGAGACTGTGTGGGCTCCTCTGATTCAGCACTACCTGGAAGCAGAGATGGTTCCTGATTCCAGGTGAGGCTTCTGGAATTAGGAGAGCCAGAATCTTGTCTGCCCCTTTTGAGCATTAGAAGGCCATCTACAATGTGCTAGCTTTTTTGGCTAGCCACTTCACAAGGAATTTGTACTCAACTAAATTTATTTGGTTGTTCCCCTATATGTTGCTGTTTAACTATAACTACCTCATCACTCTTTGTATAATTATTATTTAAACTCCAAGTGCAGGATTTTAAATTTATAAAAAATTTTATAATCATGTTAAACTTTTACCATAAATTTACTATATTGAAATAATTTTGAATTCTGATATTATAATTCAATATATTTTGTGACAATCTCAATTTACTTTCAACTATAAATTTGATAAAAATTTTATCTAAGTGAATATGGAAAACACTATGTCCATTTAATATAATACTTTTTCTATTTCGGAAAAAAAATGTTTGGGCTTAGTAAACTTTCTCAACACAAAGCACTGTAATCATTTTCCTGCCAGAAACTGGAATGATATTGTGTAGATAAATTTTATCAGAGCCCCTGGTTATAATGCTAACCTGATAAATCAGGGAAAGGCAAGAATAGGTTGTACCTTTTTAACCAAAGTCTTCTTGTGTCATTGTTTTGAAAATTAGCAATGATACATGAATATGATTTGCCTACATTGAAGGCTATAAAAAAAATAACGCAAAGTACGTTATAGTAGAGTGTGAAACTATTCTGACCCAATTTTTACTTCCCTAACAAACCCACACAAAGTCCTCAGAAAATCTGCTGCAAGATGGCACAGTATAAAATAACTGTATAAGTTAACCCCACCCCCATCTCACTCCCAACCTTTGTTGTTGGCCACACTTCTTTAAATGAAAATAAATGTAAACTAGATGCTTTCTTGCTTTCTCTGAAGGCTGCACACCAACTACTGAATTGCTTTTCTAAGCTCTGACCCAACCTTCTTATGTGCCTGCTTACAGGTTTGCAAAACAAGAGGCAAAGCTGCCTTGAAATCAATGGTTCACTCCGATGGAACCTCTCCAGTTCCTGGTGCTAATCATAGCACTGAAGCCCGCGCTTTCAGAAAAGCAGAACGCTCACGCTTTAAAGGAAAAAAAAAAAAAAAAAAAAAAAACAACTTTCCTAGCAAAAAAAAAAAAAAATCCAAACTACAAGATATATTTCATTCCTCTTTCCATTAGTCTGCTTTCTCAAAATTTATTATCATTATTTTTACCCTGACAAAGTCAAATGGGTTCTGTATGAGCATCTCATGGCTGCAGGCAGCGGGGCACAGGAGGGAAGCTTACAAGGAAAGCCAGAGCAGTAGACACAGTAGGTCGGAGCAGTTCACACGGGCTGTTAGCAGCTGCGGGCACCATCTGACTGATCTGTGCACGTCCTCCGAGCTGCCTCAACAATATGTGGAGCTTACAGGAGATCCAGGCCCGGCCGCCGAATGTCATTTCCCGTAAAGGAACTGGCTGAATTGGCACCAGTTCTGTCCTGGGCAAATGTGCCTAGTGGACCAAGTATGGCCTTCATTTACCCAAAGTCTCTAAAAGAAACACAAAGGGGAGAGGAGATGGTTTCCTTTGTTAACATGGAGATAACATTGTTTGCTTATGTTAATTTAAAAGGAGGACCCAAAGCATCAGACATCTGGTTTTTAAAAGTCAAATCTGTGCCCCATACTTGGAGTTTTTCATTTAATTACAATATAATTAAAAGCATAAACAATGAAAAATTGGAAGAGTCAGCTAGATAGGGTTTCCATTCCTGGGACTTGCAGCCCATCTGATGTCAAATGGGTCCTGGATTGCTTTTGTGATATTCAGCTTCTGTTTTGCAGGTGGTGAAGTTGACCAATGCTGCCATTTCAGCTCGAATTTAACAAGGCTGGAGAGGTCAGCTCTCTGGAGTGTGGGATGGTTTTTCTGACAGTATTGAGAGTATTATGCTGAGCTGCTCAAAGTATGTGATGTCTAGAAACAGTGGGAATGGTATTTATTGTAGTTTATGTGCGCATCGTGTGGGCATTCAACTGCTGAATTGATTGGAGAGTCCTGCTCTAAAATGTCACTGCACTGAGCTATCATTTTTCTTGGCTACTGGGAAAGAATATGCAGAGACGTTAAAGAAAAGGCAGCGCTAGGCCATTGGTACCCATGAGTGGATTAACACACCTTTCGCCTAGTGTCTTGTTTGGGGGAGATGAGGGATATGAGTTCATTTTCTAAGTGAGTCTGGAATATAAGCACAGACTCACAGTGCATTAGTTTGCCAAGGCTGCCATAATAAATTACCCCAAACTAGACAGCTTAAAACAATAGACATTTATTGTCTCATAGTTCTAAAGGTTTGGAGTCCAATATCAAGTTGTTTCCAGGGCCATGCTCCCTTTGAAGCCTCCAAGGGAGGATCGTTTCTTGCCTCTTTAACTTCTGGGAGCCTTAGATGTTCCTTGGCTTGCAACAGCATAACTCCAGTCTCTGCCTCTGTCTCCAAATGGCCTTCTCCCTGCGTCTCTGTGTCTTCATGTGACTATCCTTCTCTGAGTCTCTTTTCCTTTCTCTTCAATATGACATTAGTCATATTGGATTAAAGGCCCATCATACTGCAGTCTGACCTCATCTTAACTAAATATATCTGCAATAACCCTATTGATAAGTAAGGTCATATTCTGAGCTACTGGGGGGTAAGAAGTTCAACATATCTTTTGGAGGGACATGATTCAATCCAAAACTCACAATGCAAAATAAATCAGAATAGACTTACGGGAATTGAGGAATGATCCTAGAGGAAATTGAATTCTGTTACTCAGTTCATTTCATGTTGGATTGAAAGTTGGTTAAGAATTTGGGAGAAGGTAGGGTGGGGTAAGTGATGAGGGTTGCTATGGCTTGAATGTGTCCCCAAAAAGCATGTGTTGGACTTTTAATCTCCAACAGTGCAGCAGTGTTGGGATGTGAGGCCTAATGAGAAGTTGATTAGGCCATGAGGGTGGAGTGAATGGATTAATGCCATTATTACAGCAAAGGGTTCCTTATCAAAAGACAAATTTAGCCCCTTCTCCCTCACCCCCCACCTTCTTGCCCTTCCACCTTCCACCATGGGATGACGCAGTAAGAAGGCAGATGTTGGTGTCTTGGTCTGGGACTTTTCAGCCTCTAGAACTATGAACCAATACGTTTCTGTTCATTATAAATTATCCAGCCTATGGTATTCTGTTATAGCAGCACAAAAAGGACTAGCACAAGGGTGCTGTGGTGGGATTTTATCAGTATCAACTAAAGGCAGGAATTTAATATTGACAGATATTAGGAACTGCAAAAAGGGGTAGTATTAGAACTAGAAGATCTATATGTGAAGGCCATGCCAGTACAAGATTTTTTTGCCTCATAGATTGTCTTTGGATCTGATAAATTGAAAAACTCTTTCAAGGGTGGTCTATTACAGAATGAAAGTGTCTTTTGTGATTTGTGTCATGTATTTTTAGAGATGATAAAGCTTGTATTGAGGCAAAAGTAAACACAAAGCATCTGTTTAGTGTCAAGATCTATATTTTGAATATACCAAAGTAATATGAGATGCTTACATATGGTTAAAAAATTTAACTAGAATGATCTGGGAGTAAAGTATTGTGATTATTTGAAGTTTCTATTTCATCAAGAGTCCCATTTTATGACTATTCTCATAGCTTAGTCTGAGGTCTTTTGAGAGGTGATGTGGTTACTGCTGAACTTGTTCTTAGCTTACTAGTAGCTAGAAAATGAAATCATAATGCTAAAGTCCAAATGATTGGCTGTTTGGCCTTGGCAGTTACCTTTCTTAGGTGCCACAGGTAAACAACTCAACCACCTTATCTCAAACCAAACCAAAGAAGACGTTGATTAATTTTTAATATGGAAGAAACAGCAGTGGAAGATACAGTACTAATTGTGTTCAAAGACCATATCAGTCATGTCTTGGACATCTTTCTCTATGCTCCTGAGTCCTCAGGGATGGACCACTCAGGAGGATGCTGATATAACCAGCCCAAAGTCATACAGTAGAAAGCAGAGTGTGCCTAGATTTAAATCTCCCTTTGTCTGACCTCAGGGCCTATGCAATCATTGCTCATTCTTTAGGAATTAATGGCTGAGGAGGGAGCAGAGCTTTTTAGGGATGTGCAAATAGCATGAGCTGAAGCAAAGAAGAGTATATGCTGAATTACTTTCTATAGAGTGCCGACTATGTGCCAGGCACTTTAGAAGATAGACATTTTTATTGGTTTATTTATTTAGCTAATGTAGGTATTTTCACATGCTCTCTCTTTTCATAAAACCCATGTAAAGTTTTATTCTCATTTTTCAATTGAAGAGACTGAAACTCAGCAAGGTGAAATGGTTTTCCAAAGGTTATATAAGTGGTAGGTGCTGGGGTTGGGCTTTGTGCATTGCAAGCAGTAGGTAGAGAGAATGGCAATCATTTGGAATTATCAGAGCAGAAGCACCTTGTTAGTGAGCATGAGAGATAAAATTGGAAGTGTGTGGGCAATTGATGGAGGATTCTGAATGTAAGCCTGAAGATTATATCTACTACAGTGACATTACCAGGCAACTGTGGATTTTGAGCAGCTGGGTGAAGTGATGAAAACAATATTGAAGAAGAAGAATCTAGCATTTGTGAGAGGAGAAAATAGAGGCGGGGAAACCAGCCAGAAGGTTTTTACAGTAATTGAGGCATACGTTGAATTGGTCCTTATGTGTGTGGGGGCTGTGGGAAGGGAAAGAAAGGGAGCTTGTTTGTGTGTTTGTTTATACTTTGTCTTATTCCAAAGAAGACTTTAAGGTAGTTTGCAAGAATCTATGAAATATAGCAGAATAACACAAAGAGTGGCATGAGAAAAACAGTTAAAAACGAATATGAAGTAATAAAATAGAACCAAGGCCAACACACTCCTAATGTGAAAGACATCCCACTCACATACAAAATAATTCAACAAGGGAACAAATCTATACATTATAGGGACACAGTTCTGTTCACCTGGCTTAATGCATGTGTGAATTAAAATGCATGTGTGTAAAATGCTACATACTTTTTAGGCAATCCAAAACTTGTACAAATTTTGGTAGATAGTGCATGGCAATATGTATAAGTAACGGGAGTTACATGCTATAGTAACTTGTTTGCTATAGATGAAAACTAGAAACACATTCCTTATTTCAACTTAAGCTAAGATTGATGCCAAATGAAAATCCCAACAAAGACATATACCTGGAGAGATCATCCTAACTCCATTCATAGGGGAGTTGAGAGTACCCTCGGGAAGGATAGATATTCTAATTAGGGAAAAAAAAAAGCATAAAAAATTGGTGATCATGACCTTCAATTTCAGCTTCATATAACTTAATGATACTAGAAAAATTTAGGGCAAGTTTAGCTAATGTCACCAATATAAATATCAGCAAAAAACATAGAATTTTAGTTCTATGCGAAACTTCTTGGCTCCCCTTCAAATAGACTGTGACAGGTATATCAGGAATGAGTTAACATTGTGTATGGTCTGAGATAGGAATTAACTGAAAGGTACTAGATAACAAATCAGCAGGATTTAGAGAAATACAGAGCGAGATAAGAGCAATGCGCACCACCCAAAGGATGGACGTATTTGAAACTCAGACTTAGTGGGGGAGGGGGGAGCAAGGGCAACATATGTAACCTAAACATCTGTACCCCCATAATATGCTGAAATAAAAAAAAAGAGTGAGACTACATGCTAGATGTGTTCATACTAGACACAGTATCATCAATGGATTCTTAGTTGCAAACAATAGAATCCACTCCACCTAGTTAAATCAGAAAAGGAATTTGTTAAAGGAATTTTAACTGGTACTCTCAGTAAGAAATACGTTGTGCCTTGTGATGTTCATATATCCATATATGTTTTTTTGTTTTTTTTTGAGACAGAGTCTCACTGTGTTGCCCAGGCTAGAGTGCCGTGGCGTCACCTTAGCTCACAGCAACCTCAAACTCCTGGGCTCAAGCGATCCTCCTGCCTCAGCCTCCTGAGTAGCTGGGACTACAGGCATGCGCCACCATGCCCGGCTAGTTTTTTTTTTCTATATATTTTTAGTTGTCCAATTAATTTCTTTCTATTTTTAGTAGAGACGGGGTCTCGCTCTTGCTCAGGCTGGTTTCGAACTCCTGAGCTCAAACAATTCGCCCACCTCGGCCTCCTCCATGTATGTTTTAATACATAAATGAAACAAAATATTCTTATCCTTACTCATGATATTTAAACATTTTTTTCTATTCTGTTCTATATCTTTTTAAAAAATTGCTGGTTATGATTTTCTACACTGATTTATATCCTACTAATGGGCTATGAATGGTGATTTTAAAACCAGTTTATCAGAAGTTATCAGATAGGTCTGGAATTTCTGGAATTTCTGGAATAGCAAGGGTTGGACTTGGAGATTATGCAGCCAGTCACGACAGCAAAATCACACCGTGGCTCAGCTTGAGGTACATCAGTATTTCTACCACTAGGGCTCATATCTCTGATAGAGGACACCGAATACCAGGAACTCCACCATTATTTTGTACAAAAATTGCCACCCTAGCCAGAAAAAAGGTTTTGTCACAGTCTGGCTTCCTCAGGTTGCTCAGTTCCAAATTGAAGGTGCCCATTCGTGCGTCTGGTGTGGAGTCTTAGTTATGTGTTTGTTCCTGAGCTACAAAGAAAGTGCATGTTGTCTTAGTCTGTTCTATGTTGCTATAACATAATATACTTAACACTGAGTAATTTATTGAAAAAAGAGGTTCATTTTGGCTCACAGTTCTGGGGGCTGGGAAGTTCAAGACTGGACAGCTGCATCTGGTCAGCTTCTGGTGAGGGTCTCATGCTGTGTCACAGCATGGTAGAAGGCATTGTAGGGTGAGAGGGGTGTGCTGAGAGCCAAACTGGCTTTTATGATGGATGCACTCTGTTGCTAACCCATTAATACATTAGGCCATTAATCCATGAAGGTGACCCAATCACCCCTTAAAGGCCCCACCTCTTAATACTATTGCATTGGAAATTAAGTTTCAATGTGAGTTTCAGAGGAGACAAACATTCAAATGATAGCCCATCTTCTACTCTCTCCCTTGGCGGAAATTCCCCAAATATAAGGAGTTTGTACTAGAGATGCTGGGCAGCTAGACAAGTGACAAATGCCGATCACATTCCAGGTAAGTGGTGGTTTCCACTGAATTGAGTAGAGAAAACAACTTGAGACATTGAGCACTTAATATACTTTTAAAAAAAACTGTGGTCATATATAACATAAAATTTAACATCTGAACCATTTTTACACGTACAGTTCTGTGGCGTTAAGTACATTCACATTGGGCTACCATCACTGCCATCCATCTCCAGAGCTTTTTCATCCTCCCAAACTGAAATCCTGTGCCCATTAAACAATAACTCCACATTTCCTATCCCCAACCCCTGCCAACCACTATTCTACTTTCTGTCTCTATGTATTTGACTTCTCTAGGTACCTCATATACATGCAATCATATAATATTCATCCTTTAGTGATTATCATAAAAGCGAGCATGTGGAAGAGTGAAAGAGCAGCAGGGCTGGCCCCTCCGGGAGCCACAGTGAAAAGGCCTCAGTGGACACTAGATTATAAGCAATGCACAGTAGTTGCTCTTGCTAGTCTTGAACAGAAAGAATTCTTTCTTTCCAGAAACAGCATCGCAATCTCATCTGCTAGTGCTTAACAGAGCTTATTTCACAGTTTTGATGGGGCCAGTGTATGTATCATACTGTCTTCTATTACAGGAGACCTTCAGATTGTGTTTGTGTTTCAAGTTGACGAAGACCCTGACTACCTCTAGCACTGGGATGTGAAGATCTTTATTTAGGCCCAGGTTCCAGATGATTATGAGAAAACTCAAATAGATAATCATAGTTGGCAATGGAGAGATGAGGAAAGATTACAGACACATTTTCTTTCTCTTAGACATGGGCCTTACAGCACTCAGATTGCTCTTAACAAATGTGCTTCTGGCAAAAACTGTCAATCATGGTAATAAACTGGATGGCTGGAAGCTGACAGAATATAGATACGACCTTTGTGGTTATAATTATCACTATAGATGCGTATAACATTCAAAAGAAAGAACAAGTGATTTAACTAGGGCATAATTGCTCATGATAATAGTATTGATGATGCATTGTTTGTGTTTATGCCGATTTGATTTGGTGGTGGAGGGGGATGTCTTAGTTAAGTGGGGATATTAACACATTATCCTATTCAGAATGTGTTGAACATTTGTTAACGATACTTAAGTTTTGCTCCTTATCAAGTCAATTGTGCAAGAGGAGAGACATAGTTTTACTGCTTGAATGAGTAGACCTAAATGGGATCATCATTTTTCTAGAGCTAAATGTTGGTTGCTTTAAAGGATAAAGAAAAATATAATTACTCCCTTGGTCAGCAATTCTCAAACTCTTTGATTTTAGACTTCTTTATACTTTCAAGCATTATTAAGGACCCCAAAGAACGTTTCCTCAGATGCATTGTATCTATTGATAATTAGTCTATTAAAATTTGAAACTGAGACATTTAAAAATATTTATTAATTTGTTTAAAAGTAACAATAACAAAGCCATTACATATTAACATAAATGACACTTTTATGAAGAATAATTATACTTTCCAAAGCAAAACAAACAAACAAAAAATTTAGTAAGAAGAGTGGCATGGCTTTACATTTACATCTCTTTGACGTCTGGGTTAATAGAAGACATCTGCTGCCTCTGCATTCAAGCTGTTGCCGTAACACATCTCATGTAGTCTCTGGAAAACTCTACTGTACAATCGTGAGAGGATAAGAGTAAAAAAAAAAGGCAAATATTATTATTATAAAAATAGCGCTATGTAAATCTCCTGAAAGGACCTTGGGGACCTGCAGAAGTCCCAGACCACATTTTTTGCACAGCTGTCCTAGGTGATCTCCCCTGTGCCCTTAAACGCTGTGTGGTGACTCCCAAAGTTTATATCTCAGCCCAGATGACTTCTCTGAATGCCAGACGAGTGCATGCAATTTTCTATTTAGTATCTCCCATTGGTTTAAGAAACAGTTCAAACTTAACATGTCCCGATCTGAACTCAATCTGCCCCCACAAAAAGGATAATCCTATAGTTTCACTGTGTCAATAAATGTCTTCCAGTTGTTTGAGCCAAAAAAAAAAAAAAAATACTGTGTCATTCTTAAGTTCTGTCTCTTATATTCCACATCAAATCCATTAGAAAACCTGTCAGCTCTATCCTGGAAATATTTCCCAAACCCTACTTCTTTTTTCATGATGTCTGTTACCACTCATCCTACTCCAAGCCCCCAAATCTCTTGGCAAGATGACTGCAATCAACTCCCACCACCTCCTTGCTTCTACATTTCATCCTTACCCTCCTTACCCTGTCTCTTCTTCACCGAGAGTCCAAGGGATCTTTTTGAAATCTGAGTCAGCTGCTTCCAACAGCTTTCCGTCCTAATCAAAGTAAAACCCAAAGCCTTTACTGTGGCCTGAAGGACTCATTTCTCACGACTCTTCCTCTGCTCTTGATCTCCTGGAATAGGAAAAGCCTCTTTGCTGGTCCTCAAACACACAAATATTCTCCTGCCTCAAGGTGTTTGAACTCAGTTCTCTTTGCCAAGAATGCTTCCCCTACACAGACACAGCGCTCAGTCCTGGCCTCCTTCAGGTCACTGACAGATGTCACCTTACAAGAGCGACGGGCGCCAATTCCCCTGTATGCCCCCAGGACACTATCTCCTTCCACTGCTTTATTATTCCTTTTATCACTTATCGCCACTTGGTACATTATCTACTTATTTGTTTATTGGCTCTCTCTCTTCCCAGGAGAAGGTAAACTTGAGGGCAGGGACTTTCTGGTTTGTTTACTTCTGTGTCTCCAGTGCCTGATTTATTGTTGGTATTTGTGCATCAAGGGCAAATGGCCAAGCAGCACACGTACCAGGCCTGCTGAAGCAGTGTTTATGGGGAAAACTCATAGAGACAGGAGCAGTAACAGGTCCCTTGTTGCTCGTTGTATTACAGGGCATTGCGCAGAGATCTAGCAAGTACAGATGTTAGACTCCAGGAAAGGGTCTCTGACCCTTAGGCTATGGGCCTTTTAAGCTGCATGATTAGATAAGCATCACACCCTTTCCTGGATACGAAAACATTACAAAGTGACAGAAGCTTGGCTCCAGTCCTGTCCTGACAGCTTGGTTTTGTGTTTGGGGTAACACCAGTCCTTTCTCTGCTCAGATGAGGGGTTGTGATGCTATGCTATGACAAGGCAGTGGCACAATTCACTTCCTAAGGCTTCAAGATTGAGAATGCAGGACTCCTACCCGTGGCAGCATGGGGGCTGTGGGCCAAGCCTTGTGTTCAACCAGGAACACTGGGCCATGGCCAGTGGCCATTAAGCTTTGCAGAAGGCCAACTCCTTTTCTGGTTAGCTAGCCTACAGGACAAGGTCATTGTTACCTGTTAGCATCTAATAAATATTTACTGAATGAATTAATACTCCCCTCGTATGCATGTGTATAAGCATTCCCCAACTTAAGACCATGATTTATGACTGACTACCTAAAACAAGAAGGAGCAATGATGGGGATGGGGACATCTTTGGGGTTTATAATAAGGGTCTCTTTTGGCTCCATTTAATATGCTGGGAAGGGACTAGGCTATCAAGTTACCCTTTTGCAAATACAGTAAAATATTTTGCTTTATGCCAATGTAGAGGGCTGGTTTCTCTAATGCAAAAACTATTGGTGTCCCCAAAGTACACATACTCAACCTCCAAACTTGATATTGGAGGAGTAATTACCACAGAGAAGAAATAAAAAGTCATATATCTTTGTTTAAAAAATAATGTTCTAAATAATATTATAGACATATTTGAAATAAATTTCTATTTTAGTATATTATGATTTTAATAAATTTTAAGCTCTAACCAGGTCTAGAAATATAATTACCATTTATAACTTTTTTCCCTATAGGAAAGCATTTTTGAATACCATGTTATTAATACTTAAATTAATATTTGGAAGGTAGCCTGTTTATAATTTAGACATTTGTTTGTTAGGTAATCTATATTGTCTCCAGTGAATTATCTTTTTTGTATTGGTCCTATTCAAAAGTTGTCATGCAGATGCAACGGCATAGCAACTCCAAAGAGAAGAGAGATCAATAACATTACGATTGAATGAAAATTATAATATTGAAAATATTATCTTAATATTTCCATTTGCGGTGGTTAATTTTATGTGTCAGCTTTATTGGGCTAAGGGATGCCCAGATAGGGAGCTGGTAAAACCTTATTTCTAGGTGTGTCTTTGAGAGTGTTTCCACAAGAGATTAGAATTTGAATAGGTAGACTGAGTAAAAAAGACCTACCCTCATCAGCATGGATGGGCCTCATCCATCCATCGAGGGCCTGAATAGAGCAAAAGGTGGAGTAAGGGTGAATTTTTTCTCCCTTTAGCTGGGACATCCATTTTATCCTGCTCTTGGATATCAGAACTCCTGATTCTCAGGCCTCTAGACTCTGGGACTGCCCCCTACTCTTGCCACTGCAGAGTGGGAATTATACCATTGGCTTCTCTGGTTCTCGGGACTTTAGACTTGGACACACTACCAGCTTTCCTGGTTCTCCGGCTTTCAGACAGCAGATCATGGAACTTCTTGGCCTCCATAATTGCTTGAGTCAAGTCCCATATTAAATCTCTCTCTCCTATATATATAAATATATGATGTATATATATCCTATGTATATCTCCTATTGGTTCTGTTTCTCTGGAGGACCCTGACCAATATACCATCATAACAAGCCTTGTCACTTTCTCATTAACTCCATCGCACCCCTGTAATTTGTCTTGGGTCCCGACCACATTGAATGAAGTAATCACTCAGAGTCGCCGACTATCTCTTAATTGTCAAGCTCAATGAAATGTCTTTAGACCTCGTCTGTCCCAGCTTTGCTGTAGCATTTCACAGGCCCCACCACCTTGTCTTTTCTTCAGACTTTCAGTGTCCTCTCTCACGTAGCACTGTATTGATTCTCTTCCCAATCCCCTTCCATTTTCTTTGTTTGCTTTCTTTCTTCCTCTGCCAACTAAGGGAAGGAGTTCCCCACAGTTCTGAACTTGGGCCTCTCACTTGACCCTTTCCCTGTTTTACATTCATGGGCATCATTATTAACATATTAGATTCTTGTAAATCTCTCTCTTTGGCCTTTGTTTTTATTCTATGCTTCAGCATCCAGTGCTCAGAAATGCCCAACTATTTAACATCTCTCATTTGCACTTTTGGTCTACAATTAATTATTAATCCTTCCATCCCCAAACCTTTCAAACTGAGTTTCCTCTTTCTATGTAGAGTCAAACCTAGGTAATCATTTTTGGCTTATTCACTCCATATATTGATTCTACGTAGTTATTATACTTGCCAAGAAATGTGGATTTGATATTCCAAAAATTTTGTAACCCCAACTCCTAGTGCTGCTTCATTACATCACAATATACTCTATTGTAAAAGACTTCCAACTGATCTGCCTGTCTGTTGTTTCTTCCTATTCCCTATGTGAATGCCTCACTCGGGTCTTCATGGTATGTTACAAGAACAAGCCCTAATCCATCTTTCAAACAATGTCTCAGCACCTTACTGCTTATACCCTACACCACCCTAACTGGACATCTCCCCAACTATCCTCTGTTTTTCTCAGGTTGTGCCTCTACCTTCACATAATCTTCTTACCCCTCTTCCTGCTGAACCCTGACTGTCCTTTATATTCCACCTCAGATGCTGTCTTCTGTACGGCCTTTCTTTTTCTGTATAATTGGATGTACTTTCTTGCACCTCAAAGCTACAAATCACTTTGTTTGTACTTTTTTCATGAGACTTTCATTTCCATGTATTTTTTAAGTCATCTGTGTATTTACATTATTTATTTGACTATAGGTATTAATGTAAGATACATCTACTGAGTTCTTACTATGTGCCAGGTATTGTACTTGGCCTGGGGCTTCCACTGTGAATAAGACAGATAGAGCCCCTGTCCCCACTAAACTTAACATTCTAGATGCAATGTTAATCTCTGAAGTCATCTTCTACAGCAGGGTTTCTCAACCTGAGCACCATTGACATTTCGGGGTGGCGGGCATCCTGTGCAACGTACAGTGCTTAGTAGTATCTGTGGCCTTGACCCACTAGACGCCAATAACACCTTCTTCCCAATTGTCTATGGATATTGTTAAATGTCTCCTGGGAGAAAAGTCACACCAGGCTGAGACCCATTGCTCTACTGTGTCTATCACAATTCTTTTAATAGAGACTCTTAATAAATGTTGGTTGAATTAAGTTGAAATAATGCTTTTTGTCTTCCCATGAGGCACAGCCCACTCTTACACACTATGACAGTAGCAGAGAGAACATAAAATAAGGATGGGTTTGAGAGACATTTTTGGATGCCTACTTACTAAGGTTTTGAACTATAGCTAGTACAGTGCCTTATCTGGTGGTATAAGGAACAAATGAATTAACACATGAGGCACATAAGATGTTTATATGGCACAAAAGTGCAAAGCAATTGTTCAATAGTGCTTGTTCACAGTAAGTGAACCAAGGGGTGAAGTCTTTTCCTTTTGTTATCTTACATGGAGAACATTTTCAGGCTGAGAGACACATGTATACAAATAGCACCAGATCAGCATTATACATTAATAGGGAACAGATTAAACATATAAAGTTGAATGGCTTTTGGAAGTACAGCAGGAGAGATAGTTATGACTTATTCAGGAAAGATTTTTTTGAGGAAGCAAATTTTTAGCTAGATTTTTGAAGACATTTAAGAATGTGCATGAACAGAGAGGAGGGAATGCAGTCTCCAGTGCTGAGGTAGTTTTTTAAAAAGGTTCAGAATTGTGGTGATGTTTAGTGAGGGGATCACTGTCTACTCTAAGTTCTGTGTTGTTAATTATCCCAGCCATCAAATGTCACAAATATGGACTTATCATTTACAAGTAAGATACTCTGTTCAGCATGCCTATACATCTTTAGACCAGCAAAATTGTTCTCATGGAAATATACGAGCACACTTATTATTTGGAGACAATCCACCATGGAGCCTTCTTAGCTTTTGAGAATTCAGCCTTGTTTGCCACGTGCAGCTGCTATTTTTCATGGGCCTTTGTGGTTTGAGTCTGCTATGTTTTCATGGGAGGATTTATACCCTTCTTCATGGTTTACTGTTATTTTAAGTTGAGGACATTTTGGTGTGGATGGAGCTAGATGAAAATTTTTAGGAGACCAAGAAAAGATTATAAAATCTAGAAAATTTAGTATTATGAGATTTTCAATGGAATTAACAACCCAACATAATGCAGAAAAAAATATTATACTGGAGATTTCTGTAACGAGATTTAACAATTCTGTATTTGGGGGAAAGTAAAAAAACTCTGGAGCTGGCTGACACTTTTCTGTATATTTTTCCCCTCATTATGTATACTAAGGTAATTGCCTAAATCTAAGTTTCTATGCCATGGCTTTCATTCAACACGCATATGCCTCATTTATCACTCTGTTCATATATTCTACTTGTTCCCAATTTTGGAAGAAATAATATTTTCCCTACCTTTTTCCTCCCTACTTCTAAAACTCACCTTGCTTACAATGAGCAATTCCTTGAGAGTCTTGGGAAGGCTGTCAGTGAAAAACAGTGGTCTTACCAGCGCAGGAGACATTTGAGCTTAACTGGAGGTGGCACAAGCTTTTTCATTCTCCTTCTTGCTTGCTTCTATTTCCCAGTGACTTCTCCTGGGTTCAATAGGCTGGGGCTCCAAGAATCAGTATTTCTTAAGAAGACAAAGAAATATTGGAACTTCCACTGCTTTCTTGTTCAGTTCTGCCCTCCTGACACCTCATGATCGGGTCCTGGTGCTGGCAGCAGGGAATTCCAGTCCCAATAGCCTGCTTTCCATGCCTGGCTGTCCCCTCCCTGGCTTCCTGACCTTGGGCCGTATTTTATACTCTGCTTCACTGAGTTGTGAAGATCATATGGCTTATGCATGTAAAGCACTTAGCATGTGTGTGGTAAGAGTAAGTGCTGAAATTTCAGTTATTATTATTATCATTATCCATGTTATCTGTTAAGTGTTCTTATTTTGTCCTCTGGGGTGTTCTTCCCAGGGAACACACTTTTGCTTGTGTGTAGGTAAGACTGGCTTCTAATCTTTAGATCCAAAACTGACCTGAAAGTAAGCAGTTTCCCCCGAAGGACTACCATTTGTTTCTTGTTCCATGGTGTTTCAAACCCTTCATAATAGAGGTAAAATATGAACAACGGTCCTACGGTGGCAAAGAGCGGGAGGGAATGTGGGGCCAACAGGCGAAGAGGGCTTTGGAGAACCCAACAGGGAAAGAAAATAAACTTTTAGGCAAAAATGAACATAGTGAGAAAAAGTTCCTTTCTCCCTGTCATTGACAGCATCATAAGAGTTTCTAGGTGTGTTAAATGCACACTTCAGGTATAGAGAGGGCTAGGCCTGCTCTGGCACCACCAGTGTGTGGTTTCCCAGAAAGCGGAGAGCTTAGCAACCACAGACAAAGTAGCCACAGTGGGGCCAGCGCTGAGAGGAGGGCAAAGGTGGGTTTTGGGGCAGGATGAGGAGGTCTCCTGGCTGTTTTCAAAACTTGGCAGCTGCAGGGGACCCAGGCAAAGCCGAAGAGCTGAGTGCATATGCTGGGTCTTCCCAAAGTCACAATTATAACTCAGGAAATGGACCACAATGTCACTGCAGGTGAGTTAAATGGGTTTAATAAATGAGTACTGGATTAAAACCCTGCTCCTATATCTGCAATAGAATACCTCAAAAAGGGGACATTCTCTTGAGAACCCTGATATGCTTTGTTCAACCTCAGAATTAAGAGTATTTGGTTAAAACACCACAAACCAGTGGTTCTCCATTGGGCATGATTTTGACGACATCTGAAGACACACATTTGAGGAATTAGTGTTTACTTAGGATTTGCTCACTAATTTGCTGCTGCATATTTTCTATTTTTTAACTTCTTACTATAATATAGCTCTGCAGTAAGGTACTTATCCTGGATTTGAGGATGGGAGAGGTGGGACAAGAAAGGGAGGGGACAGCAGGGACAAGGTATACCTCATTGGGAACAAGCTAGTACCTGGAGAAATTTATGGAAAATCAAACGAATACAAATTTGACATTTTATATAGCATACCCAGGTTTAGAAAGTACTTTTACTTGCGTGGTCTTATTTTGTTCTCAAAATAACTCTATAAGCAACAGATTTTCATTTAGGAAAAAATTTAATTTAACTTTTCATTTAGAATAAAAATTTATATAGATAATATTTACTTGATGTACATCAGTCTATACACATTGCTACTTTCATAAATGGAGTTTGATTATTTGGCTAAGTGAAATCATTTTTACCTTAGCACCAAGTTTTAAAATGGGATTGAGACAAAAGACCCCAAGTTTAATTAACTTTAGTACCAATTACTTTTTAAATTTTACTAGGTAACGGTTCTTTATCTTATGCAATTATTTCTCCTTTTTAATACCTAGAATTGATCTTGAATACTTAGAATTCATACATATATAAGGATTTTGTAAATTGAAAAGCACATTTTTGTTTCTTTGCTTTCATTGGGTTCAGAATCTAACAAAATCCTCTGTTAGGGAGGACTCAGATGTCTTCTGTGTGGCTCCCAATTCTTCAAATACATATTTTAGAGTGAATAGCTTAGGAAGGATTGGTGCTAGAGGTGGAAAACCGTGCCTCTAAATATCAATGTAAAATACTCCTAATATGGATAGATTTCATTATTAGGCTAATTTTCATGTCATCTTTGACTTTACCATTTTAGCTACATCTGAACAAATTTATTTAAAAGACATGATAGGAATACCATGGAACTTTATAGAAGTTATTTATGGGAGAATAGCTTTGTAGAAGGACTTTTTATTTGGACAGATTTCTAACAGAGTATGTACCCATGGTTTTGCTGTCATGTCTATGTTATCCTGTTTGTATGATATATATTAAAAAGGACTAATAGTTTAGAAAAATAATTAAAAATCTTTTAGGATCTTTTATAGGCTAGTCATATCTCTTACTTATATTAATAGTTTTGACTCAGTAATATTTATTTATGATCCATAAATTTAGAATATTTAGGGGAATTCATATCAAAATTTTGGACAAAACAACATACGCAATAGTTCTGTTTATGTATGAAGGAGAAAGTAGGCTGCTGAATTAAGTTGGCATGTTTCTGCCCTGATACAGAGCCTTGAAATCCTGGATAATACAAATAATCATGCAATTTGCTTTGGATGTTTGATTATGGGAATCTTGTTCCTACACCAAGAGCGTGACACTTTCATTCATGTTTTAGATTTGCAAGTATAGAAACACTGTCCTTTGCATGGTATGCTTGTCATTTAGGACCAGAGCCAATTACATAGATTTTGTTCTTAGTCTGGAGACAGTATGCTCATCAGGGCTAGACAAAAACTTGAAGGAGGGACATCTGATGAGAATGAATAGGGCCCCCATGGCCCAGGGACAAAGTCCTTTCCTGAGCATCAGCCTGTTTCTATTAGGTAGATGGCATCTCTGAGTGTTGGGGAAGAAACAGTAGAAGGGAAGGCATAAGAGTAGGGGAGGAGAGGATGGGAGCACTAAATTGAAGCCGTGCTCATATATCCAAAATTGAATTCCAAAAAAATCAGAATGTTCACCTGAGAACCATTGCTCTGATATGTTTGTTCAAATTCAGAACTAAACTTATTTGCTTAAAACATCATAAATCAGTGGTTCTCAACTGGGGGCAATTTTGGCAAAGTCTGAAGACATTTTTGGTGTCACGAACGAGGGGAGGTGCTGTTGGCATCTAGTGGTTAGAGGCCACGGATGCTGCTAAACGTCCAACCATACACAAGACAGTCGCCCACTGCAAAGAACTATCCAGCCCAAAATATCCATAGTGCTGAGGCTAAGAAATCCTTCTTTACATTAGCCATAGGTCATATTTTTAGCAGATACCATGGGTTTGACTATTGCTCTGTTCAAAGCCCTTTGATATAGGGCGTGATCATGGTAGATCATTTTTTTCTGGTCATGGTTTCCTCCCCTTTTTTCTTTCCTGTAATGAGAGGTGCCACGGGAGGGAAAAAGGCATCTGTGGGCTTTGGAGCAGCTGGCTCTGTCATGTGATAATCAAAAGGAATCTATGTCATAGATGTTAGGGATACAATAAGCACAAATATTAGCTATCATTTTACCAGCAGAGGGACTTTGGAAAGTTCACTTCCATTTTCAGTGGAATAAAGGGGTGACAATGACAATGTGTGGTTACAGTGAGGACTGAATGTTACATGCTTAGCTGATTATCTGGCACAAATAATACTCACTATTGCTATTTATCATGACTATTCACTTGCAAAAATATATCTATGACCACAGTCAAAGGAAGATGTCACTGAAGTCAGAGTGGGAAATAGGAAAACATATAAACTGAAGTCAGAGAAACCTGTATTGGCAGCCCTGGCCAAGCCCAAATTGTAGCTTTGAAAAACTTGAACACCTTGGTTTCCCATTGAGCCCGTTTGTAGTTTTGTGAGTGTTAAGTGAAATAGCCAATATGGAGCAGTTGGCATATATTGAGTGCACAGGAAATGTTAGCTTCTCTTTCTGCCTAACCAGAGGGCTTTCATTTGTAGTTTCTGAACTAGAACATCGTCTTAACCCAGGAATCCTTGAAAGCAGAGCCTGAGATAAAAGGCTGGTGTGTGGGTATCTTGCAAACGCAATCCCAAGGAGTAGACGTGAAGAATGGGGAACAAAGGAAAGCCGATGGAGATGGTGCTAGGGAGTAGTCACTGCCTGGATGGTGGCTTGGGACTAAGAGCCTTGGAAATGGGTCTCAGAAATGTTCTCCTAGGGGAGAGAAGGTGTGAGCATTTCTCCGTCAGCTCCCGTGCCCCACTGGCCAAGAGTGAGCCCCGTAGTTCTGGGTGTACCACACACGTGAATGCCAAGGGAGTTCTCTTGGTTGTGTCACGCTGTGGCATCAGGGAAGACCTGCTTAGGAAGAACTTCATGCTGGATGCCTGAGGCAAGGCGCTCTCAGGTGGTGTCTGAGCAACAGTGATCAAAGCTGGGTAAAACTGTCCCTTCAGCAGAGGCTGGAGTAACAGGTGCAGCCAGGTGGATTTGAAGTGTCACCGAGAGGTGTCTGATACAAGGATTTTTCATGTTATCCCCCTGTTACATGTGGTCAAATTCACATGGAAAAAGTTCTGTGAAAATCCTCTGAAGCAAGGCAATAAACAAACAATTTTTATTTGAATTAATAAAAAACAACAGCAAAACCTACTTAGGCAACAGTGGTATTAGTCTCATGTTTCATCTTGTAATAGTTAAAAAATGTTACCTACATTGACACTCAACCTCCATATACCTTCTACTGCTTTGAGTTTTATAATGCATTTTAAATTATAGGTTAGTATCTTAAATTGAGTTTTCAATTGAGGTGACTCCTTGCTCTGTCAGTTTTGAAACAGTTTTTAAATGAAAGTCATGCTGTTTTGACTTGTGCTGGATACGTTCCCTATGGTTTTAAGATGCAGTCCTCAATCTATTCCAATCTTGCTTGTGTCTCTGTCACTCGGCTGGCTTTTACAAAAGTAATCAATGTCTTCCATGCTACCAAATACTATGACTATATCTTGGTCTTCACCTTACCTGTCTTCTTGCAACCAGAGACTGTTGCTTCTCTTTCCTTCTTGAGACAGTCTTCCTTTGGCATATGATGTCCCACTCGCCTGCTTTCTCCCCTACTTCTGGGGCCACATCCTTTAATTCTCTTTTACAGGTAATACTTCTACAACTAGCCATTAAATGTTGGAATTCCTCAAGTTCCAGGCCCTTCTTATTTATTTATTTATTTATTTTTTGAGACAGAGTCTCACTCTGTTGCCCTGGCTAGAGTGAATGCCGTGGCATCATCCTAGCTCACAGCAACCTCAAACTCCTGGGCTCAAGCGATCCTCCTGCCTCAGCCTCCCGAGTAGCTGGGACTACAGGCATGTGCCACCATGCCCGGCTAATTTTTTCTATATATTTTTAGCTATCCGATTAATTTCTTTCTATTTTTAGTAGAGACAGGGTCTCGCTCTTGCTCAGGCTGGTCTCGAACTCCTGAGCTCAAACAATCCGCCCGCCTCTGCCTCCCAAAGTGCTAGGATTACAGGCGTGAGCCACCGCACCCAGCCCCCTTCTTATTTATTTTTATTCTGCTTTCTTTTCTTATTGATTTCATCCACATGCAAATGCCAGTCCAAATGCAGCCTATATAGCAGAGGTTCACAGGGGTCTTTGAGCACTCTTTGCTCTTTACTCAGATATCTCAGTGAGCATCAAGTCCAACAAATCCAAAAACAAAGTCATCATATCTCCTTCCCCCAAGGCTGGGCCTCTTCTTTTGTTTCCTCCCTGAGAAAATGGCATCATCACGTATCTTGCCCCGGTTAAGACCTCATGTCATCCTCCATGACTCTGTCGCTCCCATACTTCACATTCAATTCATTGTCAAGTTAGATCGATTTTATCCTCTAATTCTCTCTTAAATTTGTCCAGTTCTCTTCACCCTGGTACCAGCCACCACCAACTCTCTCATGGACTTCTCTTCAGGTCAGCTTCAGCCGTCCTCTAACACTATGTGGTCCCTTTGCATGCTGCCTGGGCCCCTTCCTGCCCATTCTCCACACCTCTGCCAGAACAATCTTTTCTAAACACCAATCTGATCATGTCACTGCTCTGCTTTGTGGATCACACGTAGATGTTGTTGAATAAGTATGTATTGAAGGAATGCCTGGCTATGTTTTCTCCTCAGTCTCCCTGACACTCGGTGTATGGCTGCTAAACAGAATCTTGTGATATTAGGAACAGTCTCACCGGTAGAACTAATTAAGTAAACGAATGGTACCATTATTTTAAAAATCAATTTTATTGAGATATAATTTACATATAATAAAATACAAATTTTAAGTACAGTTGGACGAGATTGGACAAATGTATACACATTTGTAGCCACAGCACTAATCAAGACACAGAACATTTCCGGCATGGCAGAAAGTCCCCTCCTGTTTTTTGCAGTTATTGCCCTCGTAGCACCACCTTAGGTAACACTGCTCTGGTTTCTGCCACCATACAGAAGTATACAGGATGTACTCTTTTGTGTCTGATTTCTTTCTCTTCATGTTGGGTCAGTGAAATTTATCCATTTTGTCTGTGTATCATCAGTTCATTCACTTTTTTATTGCTAAGTAGTTTTCCTTTGTATAAATACATTGAAATATATTGATTTATTCACCTGTTGAGGCATTTGAGTTTCCAAATCTGACTTTCATAAATAAATATTCTATGAACATTCTTGTGAAAGTAATTCTGTGTATATATGTGCTTATGTTTCTTGGATAAATACCTGGTACAGTAAGTCCTCACTTAACATCATTGATAGGTACTTGGAAACTCTGACTTTAAGCAAAACTACATATAAAAAACCCAATTTTTTTCTCATTAACCGTAACTAAGGGATGTTGAACACAATGATGCTATTCAAGGACCTACTGTATATCATTTTGCTTAAAATTGCAGTTTCCAAGAACCTATCGACAACGTTAACTGAGGACTTACTGTAATTGAATTGCTGGGACATAAGGTAAGTTTATGTTTAGTGTCATAACAAATTGCCAAACTCTTTTGTAAAGTGGCTATACCCATTCGACAATCCCACAAAAAATGTATGAGGACTCTAATTACTCTACATCTCATCAACACTTGGAATGAATTTTCAGTCTTTTTAATTTTAGTCATTTTAGAGGAAATAAAATGGTATCGTGTGATTTTTATTTTTGTTTCCCTGAAGACTACTGATGTTGAACATATTTTGTGTGCTTTGGTCATTTATTTAATTTCTTTTAGGTGGTGTCTGTTCATTTCTTTTGCTCATTTTTGTTTGGTTGTTTTTGTTTTTCTTGGGTTTTGCAAGTTTTTTTTTTTTAATAGACTTCAGATATAAGTCCTTTTCCAGATATTTGAATTTTCTCCCAGTCTATGGCCTGCCTTTTTATTTTCTTCTTCATGTCTTTAGACAAACAGAAGTTTTAATTTTGATGAAGTTCAATTAACCATTTTTTTTTGTGGTTACAACTTTTTGTTTCTTATCTAAGAAATCTTTGCTTACCCCCAAGATCAAAAAGATATTCTTTTTTTTTTCCCCTAGAACATTTAGAGTTTTAATTTTTATGTTTAGCTCTATGATTCATTTTGAATTAATTTATACAATAATGTGAGATAAGAATTGAAATGAATTTTTTTTTCTCACATGGATGGTTGCAACATAATTTGTTAGGAAAAGAAACTGATCATTTTCCTATTGAATCTCACTGATGTCTTTGTCAAAATCGTTTGGATGTATATGTGTGGGTCTGTTCGTAGGCCCTATATTCTGTTCTGTTATCGATTTATCTGTATTCACATTGATACCACATTGTCTTGATTACTGTAATTTTATGGTAAGTGTTGAAATCAGGTAATTTAAGTTTTTCAATATTGTTCTTATTTTTCAAAATTTTTTTGGCTGCTCTTGGTAATTTGCATTTCCATATAAATTTTAAAATCAGCTTTTCAATTTTAAAAAAGCTGTTCATATTTTATTTGGATTGTGTTGAATCTACTGATGAATTTAGGGAAGAATGGTATTTTAATAATATTAACTCCTCCAAATCATGAATTATGATATCTTTCAATTTAATTAGATTTGATTATATTTTTTCTCTTTTTACTAATAAAAGTATTTAAAATTATAAATTTTCCTCTAAGCACTGCTTTTGTTGTATCCTACAAATTTTGATGTATTGTATTTTCATTATCATTCAACTGAAAATATTTTTAAATTTCTTTTTTCACTTTTCTTTGGACCATGGGTTGTTTAGAAATACATTATTTGATTTCCAGTTTGGGGAGATTTTTTAGATATCTCATTGCTATTATTTTTAAATTTAATTGTGTTTATTCCAAGAACACATTCTGTAATATTTCGACCTTTTGAAATTTGTTGAGACTTATTTTAGGGCTCAGCATATAATCTATTTGATGAATATTCCATGTGCATTTGGAAAAACGTGAATTCTGAACTTCTTATATATCACTGGGAATTAGGTCAAATTGCTTGATAATATTGTTTAGGTCTTCTGTATCCTTATTAGTTTTTTTATTTATTTGTTCTGTCAATTACTGAGAGAGTAATGATAAAATATCTTATCACAGCTTTAGATGTCTGTATTTCCTTTTCATTTTATAAATATTTGTTGTATGTATTTTAGTTTTGTAAATATTTGCATATACACAGTATTGTAATGTATTTCTGATGAATTGACCCTTTTTTCATTATGAAATGCTCCTATTTGTCCCTGGAAATACTTATGGTTTTGAAGTCCATTTTGGCATTAATCCAGCCACATCAGCTTATGGTCTGCATTGTCACGTTGTAAGTTTTAGGACTCTTAGCCTATTTGTATACTTTACACTTAAAGTATGTCCTTTGTTTATAGCATATAGTTAGGTCTTGTTTTTGAGCCACTCTGAATCTCTTCCTCCTAATTGGAGAGGTTAATCCATTTATTAATACATTGAATGTACTTATTATTACAGTTTAGTTAATGTCTGTCATGTTGTTATTTGTTTTTTTATTGGTCTAATCTTTTCTGATTCCTCTGTTTCTCTTTTCTTCCCTTCTTTTTGGTTAATGAAGTATTTTTTAGTATTCAATTTTATTTTTGTAACGTGTATTGGCTTTTTAGCAAATTTATTTATTTTTGATTCATTCATTCATTATTTATTTATTAAAAAATTTCCCCTGCTTTATTAAGATATAACTGGCAAATAAAAATTGTATATGTTTATGGTATATAACACGGTGTTTTGATATACACATACATTGTGAAGTGACTAAATCAAGCCAATTAACATATCCATAACCTCATGTCACCTAACTTTTTTTTTGGTAAGAACATTTAAGATCAAATCTCCTGGCAATTTTCAAGTATACATTATTTATTATTAACTATAGTCACCATGCTGTAAAATAATAGACCTCCATAGCTTATTCAATCTATTTAACTGAAACTTTGTACCCTTTAAACAATATCTTTCTATTCTGTACCTGCCTTGTTCTAGTCTCTGGTAACCACCATTGTACATTCTGCTTCTATGAGTTTGACTTTTTAAGATGCCACATATAAGTGAGATCATACAGTATTTGTCTTTCTGTGTCCTGCTTATTTCACTTACTATAATGCCCTTCAGATTTATTCATGTTGTCATAAATGATAGGATTTCCTTCTTTTTAAAGGGTGAATAGTATTCCATTGCATACACACACACACACACACACACACACACACCACATTTTCTTTATTAATTCATCTGTCAATGGAAGTTTATTCCATATCTTAGCTATTGAGAATAATGCTACAATGAATATGGGAGTGCAGATATCTCTTCAACATACTGATTTCATTCCATTTGGATATATATTGCTGGATCATACTGTAGTTCTACTTTTAATTTTTTGAGGAACCTCTATACTGTTTCCATAATGGCTGTACTATTTGTAGCTAATTTATTGATTGATTGATTGGTGACTGCACTAGGAATTACAATATGCATACTTAACTTACCATAGTCCACTTAGAATTAGTAGTGAATCGCTTCCAATAAAATGTGAGAGCCTTCAACATTATAAATCCACTTGCGCCGCCTCCATCTTTTGAGCTGTTGTGACTATATTGCTTTACATATGTTATAAGTCCCCATGTTATTATGTTATTATTTTGTTTTAGACAGTATGTTGTCCTTTAAGAAAATGTTAAAAAGAAAAACTGTAGGTCTTTATATTTACTCACGTATTTACCATATGTGGTACATCTTATGCCTCCATATAGATCCAAGTTTCCATCTGGTATCATTTTCCTTGAACCTGAAGAATTTTTTATGTATGTGTTTGTTTGCTTTTTTAGTGTTTCCTATAATGCAGGTCTACTATTGAAAAATTTTCTTGGCTTTTGTTTATCTGAAAATGTCTTTATTCTAATTTTTGAAGAATTGTCAGTGGACATAGAATTCTAAATAGACCATTACTTTCTTTGAGCATTTTACAGATATGCTTCCATTGCCTCTGGCCTCCACTGATTTTGTTGAGAATTTAGACATTATTATCATTGTTATCACCCCATATGTGATATGTCATTTTTGTCTTTATCTTTGGTTTTAAGCAGTTTGATTCTGACATGACTAGGTTTGGTTCTTTTTGTATAATATTTATCTTGATTGAGTTTAACTGAACTTCTTAGATGTGTGGTTAATTTTTTTTTTTTTTTTTTTTTTTTTGAGACAGGGTCTTGCTCTGTTGCCTGGGCCAGAGTGCAGCGGCATCACCATAGTTCACTGAAACCTCAAACTCCTGGGCTCAATGAAATGTGTTGTCTCTGTTTCTGCCCCGTGTGATTTCTTTGCTTGTGAGAAAATTTGGTATACTGGTCTCATTAAAGTAGGAACTTATAACCAGTAAGCATATGGATATGTGAAGGATATGGGCTCTTCCTCACTGTCTGCAAGCCATCCGAAATGCTACAGGTGTCAGAAGTGGAATCGGTAACCTTGACCCTGGCCATAGATATGGGGTTGGTATGAAGTTACCCCACTAGCATGACTAGATTTTTGGAGAGGGTGTTGAGAAGCCAAATGTGGGACTGGTGAACTGAAGATGGCTAGATGGTTACCAAATAGCTGAGGAACGTGTCTGTGGAGTCTTCGAAAAAAGTTTATGTGGAGAGTCAAATTAGTGAAATTTGTCTTCTGTTCCCCTACCTCTGACTGGCTGGGCTCAGCGGAGACTAAGAAAGACACGGTCAAAGACAAGATGTCCCTAGTTGGTTTTCTGGTTTCTCCTAATGGCATAGCCAAGGTGATACGAATGATTGAGAATACCTAAAATCTGTTGAAAATTCAAAAGGATGAGGGGGACCCCAGAAACCTCCTCCAGCCCCTATTAAACTGGTGATCACAAGATTATAGGCAGAAATCATCAAGATTTAAAAGTGGGAGGGATGAGAACAGAGCTCTGAAATGTACCACTTCTCATTCTCAACTGTACCTCTCACTAAAAGTGGCTAAGAGAGAAGGGAGAAACTATAAAACGAAGAGAAATAAATACATGCTAAGTTACAACAAGCTCTCCTTACTGACCTTCCTTGAAAAAGTGGCCACAGAGGAGAAGACTGGTTTCAAGTTAAAGCTTCTATACGTTAGTAACTCTGTTTCAAGATATTTGCTAAATCTCTCCCTGTGAAGACGACTCTGATCTTAAGTCTATATGATTTGGAAAACCAAACTCAGAACACATTGGATTCAAATTAGTTTTAGTGGTCTCATAATTTACTTAAAGTGTGACAAGAACTTTTCACTGATAAAAGGGTAAACAATTTAAAAAAAAAACTTCTACTTGAAACAAGCGTGCATATGTGACTTGGTGGGGAAGCATTTGGAAATTTGGACTCAGAGGATCCATGTTTTCCAAGCACATTTAATTGAAATTGTCTCAGAGTAATTCAAATCTACTATTAAATATAGTACCAAGTGATTAACTTCTTTGCCTTAGACATCATTTTGTTTGGGAAAGAAGATAATCTATCGGTACTACTAGAGCTAAAGGAGAGATATTAAAGAAAAAATAGAGATTAAAAGACCAGAGATTCCCTGCCTTGATCACTATGTAATCTATGCTTATAACAAAATTGTACTTGTACCCCACAAATTTATACCGATAATAAATAAATAAATAAATGCTATCTTTCCACATTAAAACACACACACACACACACACACACACACACAAGCACACACACACACACACCCCAGATTGAGCATGGAATGGAAAACTTTTGCTCCCAGGTAGGAAACCTCTTTTAGCACAAAGTCTAGGTTCTGGGTGATGAGGTTCAAGGGAAGAGAAGTAGGGTAAGTCCTTTAAAACAAAAGGTCATGCACAGCCCCTATCCCATAGTAGAAGGGCAAATTATCTGAGTGTTTGATTGGCAGGTGGGTTAGGTACGACCCCGGCTGACGGGAGATGGTGTGTTGCATATGTGGGAGCTGCCTTGGGATACTGGCGTCCAGTGGCCACTGCTGCAGACGTGGGCTGCAGAGTCAGGATTTTGATGCCAGGTGGATCTGCACCAGTGTCATTTGGTCAGTGGGCCAGGTCAGGATCTGTCCGGATCTGCACCATGTGTATTTTGATGCAACATGCAAATATTTTTCCTTCCTTCTTGATCACTTTATTTCTTGACTAAGAAATGGGTAGTACTGATAGAGGGGAAATGCTGAAGAATGTCAGCTACTATTTCATAAGTTACAGCAATATTAACTGGACAGTTTTAAAGTGAGGGCAGATCTACTGTATTGTTAGATTATTGTATCTATTTCCCTTTTAGAGTGGGGAAAGCTAATACAGTTTCTTAGCTAAATATTAGTATTCTAGAGTCAGGCTTGTGTGATGGGATGGCAGGAGAGGAGCGGGCAGTGGGATGGCCTTGTGCTTTGAGCTGGCGCAGCAGAGTGCAGGCAGCTCCAGGTCCCGGGTGATCCAAGCCCTCTACCCGGTACAGAGGGGAGCAAGCAGTGCTTTCCAAGCACAGCCCAGACCAAGCTGAAAGAGGCAATCAGTGAATAATGGAGAAAGACTGCTGAGACTTGATAGAAAGAAGGACAGGAGCAAGAGTGATTGTGGGGGTTTTATTCCCTATCTTCTAGATAAAGAGAAAAAGTGAGAAATGGAAGAGGGAGAAGACAGGCTTAATTGCAGCTCAGAAGGCCAGGCTTGCAGAAGGCAGTGCTGTCTGCACTGGCACCTCTAGGTAGAATGCGGGTGTGACAAAGGTCTTTTGGCATCAAAGTCTCTGGAAGACATTTGGTCCTTCATCAGTGACAGTGGAATGACCTGTCCAAATGCAAAAGCAGGAGGCCAAGGGACAATGTTTCATCAGGTGTTAATTGAACCTGCAAATTGGAAACCTCTAGTAATGCTAGCTTTTAGGGAGGCAGTTAATCTGAGGTAGTTAAATGCCAGTGATTCATATGAGTTGGAAGCTGTGAGTTTATTTATTTGACAAACAATTATTAACCACCAGGCACAGAGAATACATAGTGAACAAAACAAGAAAAAAACAAAAACCACACAAAAAATCTCCCTGTCATCATGGCACCTACATTTTAGTGTCTTACTAGAGAATTTCCTTCTAAAGTACTAGCCTCGGTCCCTCCAATATCCAAGTAAATAATTGGGAGTTCTCAAAGCCATAGTTCATGCTTGCAGCTGTCATGGGACCAATCTGCCAACTTTCTCCAAAGAAAGTGACTGTGTTTCATCTCTGTGATGATGGTTACCCTGGATCTGGCTCCGACATCCACTCCTGCAAGACTTGATCACCCTAATTGCTGGTCTCAAAGTAGAAGTTGGGGTAGTTAGTCCAAATAAATTCAGGGCCCTGCCACTTCAGTTAAATTCTCTGGAGTAGTGTGATTCCTGATGTGATCAAACATTAGCTTCTCTTAAAAACTCCCTCAATGCTCAAAAAGACCCAACTCTTCAGGTCATGGTGTCAGCACACATAGCATCTCTCACTACTCGTGTGGCCAATTTATGAGGTCACCTGTAAATCTATCATCTTCACGTGGGACTCCAAAGCAACATGCCCTGGAGCTGGTGCAATTGGCCATACGATAGGCCCAGTACTGACTTCTGAATTGAGGCCCCGGCCACTGAGGAACACACTTCTTGGAGCTTATGGACGAAGCCTGATGCTTGCTGGCTGCCCTGCCTTGGGATTCTCATGCAGATAGATGCCTGTCTCCAGTGGCCTCCTGCTGTATGCCTTTGGAGCATCAATTTCTGGGGGCCTATGTGGCATTATTAGAGCCTAGGACCATTGCAGGTTCTAAGCCAGTGGGGCTCAAAACCCAAGTGCCCAGCATGCTCTGGTTTAAGGAAACCTCACCCCATAGCTTGGCATGGCTATTGAATCCACTTCGCTGAAATGGAAATGGTGCCATCTGGAGAGGGCTAGACTTGATAAAGGAGGCCTTTCTAAGCAGTGGGAAGAAGTAGCCTGCTCATATTCAATCTCTTATTCACTGGTGATGGGACAACAATGGCACCTTCACCATTGTCACCTCTTGCCACGTGAGGAGCCCCTCGGGTCCAGCTGTCTGAGACAGAAAAGGAGTGTTGCCCTTCATGGATAGCGCTGGACAAATAACGTCACCCTCACCCTGGGTGCCGTGGCCAGGTTCTCCAGCCTGCTTCTTGCTCTCCTACTCCAGCAGGCCTAGACTCTCACTATGCATTATTCCAGGAGTTTGATACCCTGGACTCTCTCCTTTTCTTGGAATTTGTAGTGTGTCTAATGTCAAATCCAGCTTCCCCTCACATATAGACCTTCTACCAAGCTGTGGGTCAAAAACCACATGGGTACAACACCACCACCCTGAGCCACCTAGAGGTATACCGGGTCAACAAATGCTGCTTGCTAAATAACTCCTGCCCCTTCCCTGAAGCCCCTCCTCTGCCTGAAGGGTCACTTACAGGACAGCTCAATCCTTTGCGCCCTGCTAAACATATAGGGGAACTATTATTCGTTGTGCCCAGTGACCTCCGTTTGAACACTAAGCTGGGTCTCTGTTAGCACAGTGACATCTACCTGGTACCCTACAACTGCAAGGGGATGTCTGCAGCCTCCTGAAGCCTCCATCCAGACAGTCGCCCTCTCCCTGTCAGATGCACTGGGCTTTGATCACCTCTTTGGTGTCTATCCATTTCATGCAAATTTCAGCGCAGAGGCTGCAATCCCTCAACTTCCCTCTCCTAGAGACCCCTGCTGTACTGGCCTATACCACGGAAGTATAGCATGGCCTACAAACCGCCTGGTCCTTTCCCACATGGGACCAAATGCCCCATCCTAAGACTCTCTTCTGTCCCATGCTGCCATGGTGCAGTCCAGTTCTGCCCATCCTGGATCTACATGCATCATATATCTGGTCAAGACAGGGAAGTGATATTACACCTTAGTTCTCTGCCCTAACGAGTGTGTTGTTTGGCTCATGCCTACCTCATCCCAACACATAAATTGCCTCTAGCTAGGAAGCTGTCTGCTCTTAGTCCCTCTACTATGATGGTGGTGGTCTACTGCAGTCCAGACAAAGAAGGGAGGCATCTGTACTGTACTCTGCTTCCTCCCCTGCACTACTTCAGCCCCTGTAAGTGCACAGAAGTTGTTTTGGGCTTACCTATAAGTTCCTATACCCACTCAGGCCCTCAAATCCAACCTTCTACTGAATAAAGCTTCATTCCTGATCCCCTTGTTCACGGGGACGGCAGGCACTGGCACGGCACTGGGCACCACTAGCTTAGCCCAGCAATCAAAAATCATTACCCCCAACCAGCAAATGGTCACTGCCCTATCCTTGTCCACACATAAAGCCCTGCAAGCCCTGTACCTCTTAACACAGAGCCAAGACTCTAGAGCCCAGATGGAACAACCACCTACTCTCAGACCATTTATTGGCTGCCCAAGGAGGAGTATGTTCATTGCAGGGAACTTCTTGTTGTATGTGGATCAACAATACTGGCAAGTACAATAGCACCTCAAGGAAATAAAAACTGACCTTAAAGCAATGTATAATGTTACACCAGTATTCAAAAACATACACAGCGATAATTCTGGAAGTTGCAGGTCTACTGTATGGAGCCAATGGCTCTGCACAGGTTTCCAAAACCCTAATGACAGTCATTATAGCAATTGTGACCCTCTCCCTACCGGTCAAGTGCCTAGACAGACACTTCTACTCTCTAGAAGTCTCAGTCATTACTAAGGTTTAAGTTGATGTCAAGGCCTCAAGGGGTCGATTGGATTGTGGTATAAGGCCTGAAACTAAGGCCCAATTGTGTGCTGCCTTTACATATGGTGAAATTGGGAGCGTCTAACTGCGAGTTCTCTGCTCCAGTGGATAAGGACAAACAAACAACCCCCCTCCTTATCAAGGGGACCTGCCATCCCACGGAGTTATTCAAACAAACCAACCCTGTCCTCTTGCAGGAACCAGGAAGCACCTCAGCCTCATGCTACTACCATGTCTGTTTCCCACAGGCCCTGCTTGTTCATTCTGTTCCTGAGTGTAACCCTGCGTGTAACCCTGCAAGGCATGTGGTGCCTTCTACTTGGCTGTGAATAAATGTAATTAATAAACAGCTGCCATCTCATCTGGTGGGTGTTGGGTGTCACATGTTTGACCATTCTTATAACTCCCTCCCTCACCAATGGGATGAATAGGGAGTGACTAAAATTGTATTGTCATTTTACCTTTTTTTTGTTTTTTTGAGACAGAGTCTTGCTCAGTTGCCCAAGCTAGAGTGCAGTGGTGTCATCATAGCTCACAGCAACCTCAAACTCCTGGGCTTAGGCCATTCTCCTGTCTCAGCCTCCTGAGTAGCTGGGACTATAGGTGCAGCTAACTTTTTCTATTTTTAGTAGAGACAGGGTCTTGCTCTTGCTCAGGCTGGTCTCAAACTCCTGAGCTCAAGTGATCCTCCCGCCTCGCTTGGGCTTCCCAAATTGCTAGGATTAGAGGTGTGAGCCACTACGCCTGGCCTATTTGGCCTATTTGGCCTATTTTATAGGCCAAATTATAATAGGTAGTGATATCTCACTGTGGTCTTAATTTGCATTTTTGCCCTCCATATAGTCTCTTTAGTGAAATGTCTCTTTATGTCTTTTGCTTGTTTTAAAATTGGATTGTTTGGTTTTTTTAAAATGTCTTCAAATATAAGTCCTTCTTTATCAGATATTTGGTTTGGATACATTTTCTCTCAGCGTGTAGCTTGTCTTTTCATCCTTGGAACAGGATATTTCTCAGACAGAAAGTTTTTAATTTTGATGAAATCCAGTGTATCAACTGTTTTTTCTTTTATGGATTGTGCTTTTGGCATCATATTTAAGAACTGTTCACCAAACCCTAGTTTGAAAGATTGTCTCCCATGGTTTTTTTACTTAATTTTTTAATTGACAAATAAAAATAGTGTATATTAGTTGTGTACAACTTGATGTTCTGAAATATGTATACATTGCTGACTGGATGAATCGAGCTAATTAACATATACATTACCTCACATATTTATCATTGTTTTGTGGTGTGAACACTAAAAATCTACTCTCTTAGTATTTTATAATACAATACATTGTTATGAACTATCCTCACTATGTTGTAAGTGTCCTATGTTTTCTTAAAAAATTTTATAGCATTATATTTTATATTTAAATCTATGATTCATTATGAATTAATTTTTGTAGAATGTGTGATGTTGAGGTCAAAGTTCATTTTTGGGGGGGCACCTATGGATACCTAATTGCACCAGGACCATGTGTTGAAAACACCATCCTTCCCCCATTGAATTGCTTTTGTGTCTTTGTCAAAAATCAGTTGACTGCAGCTGTGCACGTGGGGCTATTTCTAGGTTCTTTGTTTTGTTCCTTTGATCTACATGAGCATCTTTCTGTTGGTGCCACACAGTCTTGATTACTCGAGCGATCTCCTGTGCCTCGAGATCAGGTCAAGTGGTTCTTTCCACTTTATTCTTCCTTATTAAAATTGTCTTAGCTATTTTAGGTCCTTTGCCTTTCCATATGTATCTTAGAATAATCTTGTCTATGGCTACAATGTATCTTGGTTAAATTTTGATAGGAATTGTATTAAACCTGTATATCAATTTGGGGAGAATTGATATCCTTACCATACTGAGTCCTCCAATTTGTGAACATAGGATATCTCTTCATTTATTTAGATCTTCTTTGAGTTCTCTCATCAGGTTTTGTAGTTTTCAGCATACAAGTGCTGTGTATGTTTTGTTAGATTTACACCTCAGTATTTAAAATTTTTGAGCAATTGTAAATGGTATTATATATTTTAATTATGGTTTTCACATGTTCATTACCAGCATGCAGAAAGACACCTCTGCTTTGTTCCCAATCTAGGAGAAATGCATTCAGACTTTCGCCACTAAGTATACTGTTGATTATTGGTGTTTTGAAGATGTCCTTTATCAATTGGGAAATGATGTTCTCTATTTCTATTTTTTCTGGAAGTTTTAATCGTAAGTTGGAGTTGAAAGTTGTCAACTGCTTTTACATCATTAATTGATAAGATCATAGGAAATTTCTTCTTTGGTCTAGTATATGGTAGATTTCATTGACTGCTTTTCAAACATTTAGTCAGCTTTGTGTCCTTGGAATAAACTCTATGTGGTCATAGTATGTAATACTTTTATATATTGGTGAATTCTATTTGCTAATATTTGTCAAGGATTTCCATGTATGTGAGGCATATTTTTCTCCAGATATATTAATATATTTGTACTGTCTTCATCTGGTTTGGATATCAGGGTAATGCTAGCCTTCATAAAATGAATTGGGAAGTTGTGATGGTTAATTTTATGTGTCAGTTTGGCTGGGCTAAGGGATCCATTTATTTGGTCAAACACCAATTTAGATGTTGCTGTGAAAGTATTTTTAAACGTATGATTTACATTCAAATTAGGAGAGTTTGAATAAAGCAGACTATCCTCTATAATGTGGGAGGGCCTCGTCCAATCAGTCGGAGATCTTAAGAGGAAACATGGAGGTCCCTGGAAGAAGGAGTTCTGCCTCTGGACTACTTCAGGATTCAACACTGCAGCATTAACTCTTCCCTGGCCTGAGTGCCTTGCAGACGTCAGACTTGCCAGCCTCACAATCATGTGAACCAGCTCGTTAACCCCATTCCAATCACATGCTCCCTGGTGGTTCTGTTTCTCTGGAGAACCTTGGCTAATACCAAAATGTTCACTCCTCTTCTATTTTCTGTAGACTTGGTGTTAATTATTTAAACATTTAGTGGAATTCTCCAGTGAAATTTTCCAGGTCTGGAGTTTTGGTTTTTGGGAGTTTCTAAATTAAGAGTTCAATTTTTAAAATAGCTATAAGACTATTGAAATAATTGTATATTGAGTGAGTTGTGGCAGTTTTTCTTTTCAAGGAATTTGCTTTTCAGTTTCCTTGATATCTGCCCTGTATTTCCTTCCTCCTGCTTGCTTTGGGTTTATTTTGCCTTTCTTTTTCTAAGTTCTTGAGGTGGAAATTGAGATTATTGATTTGATCTTCTAATGTATACATTTAGGGATATAAGTTTCTCTGTCAGCACTGCTTTAACCCCATCCCAGAAATTTTGATATATGTTCATTTTCATTCAACTCAATGTATTGTTTTCCTACTTCCCTGGAGACTTACTCTTTGACTTTATGGATTATACATAAGTATGTTGTTTAGTTTCCAAGCATATGAAGATTTTCCTGTCATCTTTCTGTTATTGATTTCTAGTTTGAGTCTGTTGTGGTGGGAGAACACATTCTGTATGATTTAAATTCTTTCAAATTTGTTGAAGCTTGTTTTGTGAAGTAGGATATAATTTATCTTGGTATATGTTCTGTAGGAACTTCATTTATTCTGTTGTTGAGTTAAGCATTCTGTAAATGTCAGTTACCTCTTGTTGGCTGATGGTGTTGAGTTCCATTACCTTGCTGATTTTCTATCTCATTGCTCTATTAATTTTTGAGGGGAGCTGTTGAATTATAGTCTCCAACTATAATTGTGGATTTATCTATTTCCCCTTTTAGATATATCCAGTTTGCTTCACATATTTTGTAGCTCTGTGGTTTGGTACATGCACATTTGGTATTGCTATGTCTTTTTGAGGGTGGGGGGTAAGTGGGTGGGGCACCTCATTACTGCCAGGTGGAGGTGAGAAGTTTGGACTTCCACATGGTCTCCACTGAACTGGAGGGGAAGGGAGGTGCTCGTTACTACCCGGCAGGGATCAAAGTTCCAGTTTCCCACTTGACTTTGTCTGAGACCGCTCCAGAGGGGAGGTTGGAGAGTCTTGTTACAACCTGGAAATTTTGGAAGTCTAGGCTCTCCACTTGATTTCTGCTGGTTGGGGAAGGGCTGGAGCCACACTTATTCTTCTGTGATGATTGGCTATGGTTGAGCAGTTATTGTCTGAATTGTCTAATATGTTTCCACTTTCTGCCTTGCTTGGCTGTCCCTTTTCTTGTCCTTAGGCTAGAAAGCAGTCTTTACTTGCTTTTTTTTCTGTCTGTACCTATTGCTTTTTCTGAGTTGTTGGCTTCTCCAGCACTTGGTTGGGATATATAAGGCAAAAAGAAAACCCAGGAATCTTACCACTGTGCGGTTACTTGGGTCCTGAGGTCTCCAGCCACTCTGCCTTCTCTCCACCTTTCACAGTTTTCTTATGTTTGCTGTGTATCTAATGTCTACAGTTTCTAGTTGTGCTTAATTGAAGAACTAGGAAAAGTTAAGTCTACTCCGTATTTCCTGATGTCTTTTTGTGTGAATTTTCGGTTAGTCAATTTCTACCAAAAAAAAAAAAATTTATTGGAATTTCAATTAAATTAAAACCTATAGATCAATTTGGGTGAGGTGACTTCTTTACATTATTGAGTCTTTTTCAAAGCCTGAATTTGTCATATCATTCCATTTATTTAGATCTTCTTCATATTTTCCGAATGATATTTTAAACTTTCTGTGTAGTTTTTATTAGACATTTTTACTTAGATTTTATCTTAGGTATTTGATTTCTTTGATGATATTATATATGGTATCTTTAAAAAAGTTTTTATCTTTTAATTTCTGATAAGAAAATTTTTATTTTCTGATTATCTCCTATGTGGAAATGAAATTTATGTCTTATATTGACCTTGTATCCAGCAATATATGATAGCAAAATAATCTATTTTAAATTATTAAAATTAGTAAATGATAGTTTATCATAGATTCTTTGGAAAATTTTCCATACAATTTGTATCATTTGTATCTTTCTTTCTAAATCACTTATATTTACATTATTTTTCTTGCCCTTGTTGCACTGGCTGGAATCTCTACCATTCTCTTGATGAATGGTGATAGCAGCTATTGTTTTATTTTCAGTCTCAGAGAGAAAGCTTTCAACATTGCCCCATTGATTATAATGTTGCAGATTTTTTTAGGTACCCTGTGTCGTCTTAAGGAAGTTCTCAAGTTCTCTTCTATTCCTAGTTTGCTGAGAGCTTTTAATCATGAATAGAAATCAGATTTTATGAATGGTCTTTCTACACCTATTTGGATGATGATATGATTCTTTCTTTTATTTTGTTAATATGCTGAATTATAAGGATTGTTTTTTAAAAAATGCTAACCCTACTTCATATTCATAGAATAAATTCAACTTGATAATTATGAATTATTTTGTTTTATGTATCTGGATTCAATTTAGCAGTATTTTCATCAGAATTTTTACATTTATGTTTATAGAATATCAATCTTTTAATCTGTAATTTTTCTTTCTTGTAATGTCCTTGACAAGTTTTGTGTTAAGGTTCTTCCATTCTCATAAAGCAAGTTGAGAACTGTTTCCTTTTATTCTTTTTACTGAAAGATAATGGCAAACCTTGAATAAGTGGAATAGCTGATACTCAAACCATGAAGCCTGACTCCAAAGTCTATGCTTTTAATTATAATGCTATGTTGACTTTCCTCTTAATTGCCTTCTCTCTCTCTCTCTCAATACACACACCCTCAGCCCCAATTCCTACTCAGCTGACACCTGCATATGCAGTGTGTTGCATTAAAGGAGAGGAACCCTGAGATTAGGGGGCTCAACTCTTTTCTAGCGGGCAGTAAGCATGGCAACCCTTTGCTCTGGAGGGAGACTCTACTTCTATCTTCCCAGGCTCTTCAGATAAAGATATTGTTGAAATAATGGTCCAGAAAAGGGGGGAGTCAGTGCTTCACTTGCAGAAGGTATAGAAATATGAGAACTCCTTGGAGAATTGTGTCTCAGCATCCATTCTTGCCATTTTTGTCTCCTTTTCATCTTAGAATCATTTACAAGATTATTTTCTCTTTCTTAAAGAATCAGGGCCTTCACTTAAAATGTTCAAAAATTAGGATATTCCATTCTTTATTATTTTAAAGGAACAAATTCCTAATTTATATCCAATAGCACTATCTCACTGGCAAGCATTCTTCATATCTGGTTGCCTTAGTTTGAAATTGCCTTAAGCTAGTGTTTTTGAGCACGGAAACATCTCTCCATTAATTGTCCCAGTGACAGACAACCTACCGCCCCGCATCATGTGGCCCCGCCTACATCACTGGCTTCGTTTCCCCTCACGCTTACCGCCACCCTCCATGCTCCCGTGCACAGGCCTTCTTTCACTTTTCATACGGGTCATGCTCCTTCCACTTTCAGGGATGGAGCACACGCTGTTTCCCCTGCCAGGACTGCCCTCCTCACACGAAAGTTACTGAGGGTTCCTCAGTAAGATCTCAGTCTAAGCACCACTTCCTCACAGAAGCTTTCTCTAACTCCTACTGTTTGAGCTCAGAAAGGTTACTTTCTCCTTTAGGGTTCTTTTTAGCGTATCTTTCTTATTTTTTGAAACATTTATTCACAATAGCAAGGAAATAATTAGTTGTACAAAGTTGCATCTCCTGCTAGAATATGAGCACCATGAGGACAGAGACTGTGTCATTCTTATTCATGGTGAGCACACAGTGGGCACTAACTACATGTTTGTTGAATGACTTAATTCTCCTGTTTAAATTTCTCAAAAGTCATTTCAGGACATATGTGTATTACTGCAGTTTTATGGGTGGGGCAAAGGGTTGACAATATAATGCGTATTTTTGTTTTCCACAAGATTCCACTGAGGTCCCTTCTTGACCTACTCTTTGCTTCCTATCACTACAGTCACCTCACTGACCTTCATGCGCGTGGAGCTTCTGTCAGCTTGGGTCTCACAAGGTGGGAGGAGGTGGGTGAATGGTTAATAAAAGGTAGCCTAGATCACAAACAACGGATGTTATGGAAATAATGACATACATACTGTAATAATAATAATGATATAACAAAAATAAATAATAAACATTTACTGAACACTTACTATATGCCAGGCACTGCACTACGTACTCTACACATCTTCATTGAAGATCATTTCATAACGTTGTTATAATAAATAGTTCAGTTATTCTCATGATTTTATAGGCAAGAAAACGGAGCCTTGGAGAGATTGAGTAACTCTCTCCAGGTCACACAATTAGTGAATGGCAGAGGTAGGATCTGAAGCATGTTTTTGTGACTCCGGAATCCACAGTCTTCGCTGCTAGACCACAGACTGCCTTGTGTCATTTCCGCCAGTTGTCATAATACGGTGAGAGTCCATCGGAAAGAGATTGTGAAGCGGTTCAATTCATGTGACTAAAATGTTTGTACCCCTGGAATATTCTGAAATTTTAAAAAAGTGGTTTCTTTCATCTAATTTTAGCTCTAAAGTAACAAGCGGATTTAGTGATAAAGAAAATATCTGAAGTTAGGACTCTTTAAGTATCCTTTTAACTGACTCCAATATTATTCACCTTTGTCATGGGATTGCTTCTGTGATTATAATTCAACTTCTGCAATTGTCTTGAAGTTTGGTTAATCTCGGGATTTAGAAAAGAAATGACTGCAATTTAACTGTTCAAAAGATCAGATTACCTCTAAATACACAGACATAAGTGTGTAGAACTTTTTCTACAGACAACTCAGTCAAGTTCTTAAGCAAAAGACATTCCTTCAACAAGCTGGTGTGCAATGACTGCTTTCCAGAAATCCCAGTGTCACTAAAAATTCATATTTTGGGCAAGATTATATCCTTTATTGCTCTGGCTCTTGTGGAGATGGTTCCAAGAGAGTAAAATCTCATGAAAGACATTTATTTTTTCAAGGAATGTGTTAATATTTATTTAATTAAACTCATAACCCTTTGTTTAAAACGTATTTATATAAAAGGGAGAAAAACAGACTCTACAATTAGTTTTCTTGTATCTAGGACAAGCTTGTTATAACAGTCACGGGATACATTTTGACGGGTGCTATTTCAGCATTGACTATTTTGAAAACTTGGAGAAAAACACTTTAAAGTCAATACTGTCCAATTTAAAAATATGAAGTTGGATCATATACCATAATATATATTTAACCACTTCAAATCTTCTATGAATTTTAGAGGTGGCTCAATTAACTTGGTATTCTTACATTTTTTTTTTTTTTTTTATAAATCATGTCTAACAAGATTATAATACTATTTTTTCCCCTTTCTCTCAGGAGACCTACTGGAGACAGTGAATGTAGCTTAAACATCTCTGCATTCCCCATCCTGCTTAGGATAATATTGAAAACATAGGGGACATCACTAAGCGTGAGGGGTTTGACGGGCTGTCCTCCTTGTGGCAAAGTCTCAGTGCTCTCTTTCTCTCCCTGTTTCCTCTCCTCCTCCTTTCTTTCTCAAAGTTGGGATATAGATATAAAAACAATACAGAGTGGGAAATGACAGGCTACATGAGAGGTGCAGGTAAGTGGCATGGGAGGTCAGAAGACACACCTGACTTGGGGGAAATCAGGGTGATCTGCTGCACAAGATGGCACCGAGTCGCGGGATTTAGGCGCTCAGATATCAGAGGAAGGCCTTCCGGTATTTGCAAGGACAGATGTGCTGTTTCAATATTTGCTGAGTGAATTCAAGGGTATTTTGAAAAATAAAATAAGTGCATGATGAATGAAAGTAACAGACTCACAAGGGGAAGCATGTGAGTGACTTGAGTTCTTGGCTGGGTCCTCTTTCTGGGAACCTCTTCCCATGCAGAAACAGAGCCCCAGGTAGATGAGTTCCTTGAAGGAAGACAGTCCATTCCCCTCAGCATTTACCCAGAGACTTGAGGTGTGCCAAGGATGCCCTCTGGAAGTAACTGACAAGAGAGATGAAGAGATAGGATGTCATAACCTGGTGAGATCTGACCTGTCCTCATAACAATCTGAGAAGCTTGCAGCACGTGTCTCTAAGGTAATAATTAATTATTTTTTTAATTACTTCTTAAATGTCTTCATCGCAAATCCATTAAGCTTTGTGAGGGAAGGGACCAGGTTGGTTTGTTTACCACTAGACTGAGTATGTTGCCCAGCGCGTTGTTGGTGCTCAGTAAATATTTGTGGAATGAATGGTTTGTCTTCACCCATTTGTAACTCAGACTGCTGAATGCATGACAGTAAAGTAAGTTGTTCTATTTATCTAAAATGTGCAGGATATGGGTGATTATGTGGGGAAGACCGTTTGGGATCAGATCACTGAGAAATTTGAGTATCTAGCTAAGACTTAGTACTCATAGTGCAGTGGTGGGCAACAGATCATTAAATAAAGGTTCTGAGTAGGTGAGTGACAAGATCGGCTTTGTTTTATGAGAATAAATCTCTTTTAAAATTACTTGAGGATTGGAATCCGTGAAGACCAAGGTTATAAGTATGATCTGAATGATATCTTCATTGCTTTAGCCTGTTGCTTACAAAGCAATCTCTAGATAATCTTTCCTGCACCCTGCCTGATGCCAGCACCTTTCACATAGAAGAAACGAAGAGTTGTGGTGGCAACCTGGAGAGTGAGAGGAAGAGGAGGGGATGTGGAGTTGGGGCTTGCACAGCAAATTGGGTGTAAATATATGCCCATTCATACCACGAATTAAAGACTTGACAATTTTTTCAAAAGTATGCCAGTCATTTGCAAACAAATCTTAAGATTCTGACTTGGCTAGCAAGATGAGGCTATCACCATGCTTGGTTTATTGGTTGAGCTGGACACAAGGATGCTACAGTCAGAAAATGGCTTAATTTTTCTCCAATTGTCGTCTCTAAATGTCTCTCTTGATTCTTCCTTTTCCTGCCTTTATGAATATCTTCACATTTCAAGCGGATTGCCATAGCTTTCTGGTCACTTTCAGATATTAAACTTAGTCCAGTCTAACTTAAAATTCAGTCTCACATCTAGTTCAAAGATTCTCTCCTGTCCCCAGCACGACCTGGAACTCAGGAAAAGGGAATATGCTGTGCCTGTCACACTTCAGGTAGGATTTGAATCCATTCCTTTTTTACCCCTTCTGTTTCTTCTGGAATGCAGTGGGAGAGGGAGGTCACACAGAAGAAAAAGGTCAAAAATCTTCTTCGTTCGTGATATATGAAGCTGGAAGTGCAGATTGTTTGGGACATATTTGATTCCACATCGTGATTGTTATCCACCTGGGGAATGAGATGCTTTTTGTCCCCTGCTTGAGGGTACATTTTTATCTGTGTGACTGGCTCTCTCAGAATACCCTACAATTGGCTTCAGCAAACAAAAAAACAAACACCATGTGGAAGAGAGAAGAAACGTCATCACACTTCCTCTAAAGAACTCTAGTGTTTTTTTTTTTGCTTATACAGGCTAATGGGGTATTGGTCTCTGGCCAGTTTTGCTGTCTTTTAGCAAGACCTATGCAGATGCATTTTGCACCTTGTTTATCTTCTTTTGTTCTCCTCTTTGATGCTTTAATAGAAATTCCAAGACAACAGAAAAAGATCCATTTAATTTCCTAGAGTATACATAGCTCTTGTCCTGACAGAACTTAGAGTTTAGGAACTGCCATCAAAAGAGGAGACAGCAAGCAATTTCAATCGTTAAGGAAAGAGTGACTTAATTTCTTCATTTATTCGTGTGTTCATTTATTTCCCCCAAGTCAGGTCCTGTTCTAAGAGCTACGTATGCTGTATGAATAAATCTAAGTAGTCTCTGCCCTAACTGAGATTATAGTCTCGTGGGAGAGAGAGACATTAAACAAGTAAACACAACAATTATTACAAATTATAATATAGGCAAAGAATGGGGTACTATGAAAAAGAACAACATGGTACATGATAGCATAAGTAGGCTTGGCTCATTTCTATGGATAAGGGCCTAGAAACTATCAGGCAATCCTCTGCTAGAAGTATCAGACGTGAGTTCTTTCTTAGGAGTAAAGTTGCAAGCCCTGCCAACAATTAGAATCATACATGTAGGAAGAGCCCATTAGTTCATTACTATGTTTATTAGTAGTTCCTGAGTGTCAACCATTTGCTAGGTACCATAAAAGTGCTAACAGTGTCAAAGTAGACAGGATGCAGTTCCTTTTCTCAAGATTTTTAAAGTCTAGTAGGAGATATAGCTAAATAAGAAGTTACAGGCCAGGCGTGGTGGCTCATGCTGTAATCCTAGTGCTTTGGGAAGCCAAAGCAAGGTGGGAGGATCAGTTGAGCTCAGGAGTTCGAGACCAGTCTGAGCAAGAGCGAGACCCTGTCTCTACTAAAAATAGAAAAATTAGCCAGGTGTGGTGGTGCATGCCTGTAGTCCCAGCTATTCGGTAGGCTGAGGCAGAAGGATTGCTTGAACCCAGGAGGTTGAAGTTGCTGTGAGCTAGGCTGATGCCACGGCACTGTAGCCCAGTCAACAGAGTGAGACTCTGTTTCCAAAAAAAAAAAAGTTACAATGTGGGAAGTTAAGATGAGGATAAGCCCAGTAATGCTCTGGGAGTATCACTTTCCCTGGCCTTGGGAGATCAGTGGGAGACATTCTGTGAGATGAACCATCTAGGTGGTTTCCTGAAGGATGAAGGGGTACTGACTAGACAAAGAAATGAGAAGGAGGGAAGAGGTAAGATATTATAGGTAGAAGAAGCAGCATGTTCAAAGACAGAGAACTGAGTACCCCTAAGTGGGCCTTGACACACCGGAGTGCCTTGAATAGGTTATCGATATGCAAAGACACTGATGTCCCTGTCCTTGCAGCAACTTCTGCTGTTCATCCCAATATTCAGGATGTGACAAAGATTGGAAAGCACTGGTCTAGAAGCCTGAAAGGACATGATACCTTTAGGGAACTGCACAAATGTTAAATTATATGAATTGTGGAGAGGGATGTTGGCTAAGTCTTGGTCTTAACCAATCCCACTTAAATGCACACATAACGATACTGTCCTCAGTACAACCTTCAAGCTCAAAAACGTAGGAGTGGGGATAGGATTTATTAATAAGTGAATGTGATAAGCTTTCACCATCCCAACCCCATTTATGAAAAATAATTTTATTTTTGTCTTCTTTGTCCATCTTCCTCCCTGAATTTCAAGGAGAATTTGGTTGTGTGTGCTTAGTTCCCGGGCTCTTTAAGTGTAGAAGTAGGGGCAAGGCTGGAGGCACCAAAGGAAAGGGACAAGGGAATAAATGGTGAGAGTACAAGAGAAAATAAGACTTGATGTAGTTGTGGCATATAAATTGAGATTGAGTAAATTTTCTTTAGGATTTCCAAGCACAGATTCTGGAATTTTCTTTCAAATTACTTTAGAACTTTTCTAAAATTAGACTCTTCTTCAAATGTATCACTGAACAGAGATTGGGCTCTATGAAGCATTGGGGTTTATTAAGGTTGTACCAAATGTGCGTGCTTATAAATGGGGTCGGGGTTTAGTGCAATGTGGAAAATAATCTCTGGATTTGGAATTGGAATTTGTGCACTGCTTTTGGCACTCAGTAGTGGCATGATTTTGGATTAGCCTCTATTGTTTCTCTGAGCCTTCCTACACCTCAATGTCCTTATAAATGAATTATACCCTCAGTGGCTTTTGAGAAACGCTGGTTGATGATGACAGTAAGGAGGGGACGGTGCACTAACCTCCCTCACGTACGACTGGCAATGGCTTCAGTTTAAAGAAAACTAACTGTTCGTCAGGAATGACGCTGACCTTGGCAACAGTGCAATTTAAACTTATCACTGTTTTCTTTTTAACATTATTCTTACATGTCTGAATTCCTATTGTTCTATCTGGAAATGCCACAGTTCAGTCCTTGTGTTTTCCGGTTCTGTCATGCTGCAAAATCCCGTGATAGAGGGATAGCTAATAAATTATTTGACAGGAAGTATAGAAAAAAAGTCTTTGTAATTCACAGTTCTGACATAATGAAAAGCTTATAATTCACTAGTGTGACCTCACAGCTGTGAATTACAAGTTTCACTTGACTCGTTCACAATTTGTCTTTGAATTTATACTATGAAAAGTGAGAACCATATTGTCAAACTGTCACTCCATATTGATATATTACTGCTGAAGATTAAGAAACATTTTGTCAAAGAGCAGGAAAATAAAAATACTCCAAAAGAAGATGGAGTTTGATACAAATTTGAAGGGGAGTATGAGGCAAAGGAAGAAATGCCTGGGAAAAGGCAGTATGCAGTGTTTGCAGCTGTCCAGGGACTTGCTTTTAATTCCCTCATTCAATAACAGCAAACTCTTACATAGCACACAATATATGCCAAGCACTCTTCTAAGCGTGGTAGATATAAACAGCTTTAAAACACAAGAAACTTCTAGAAGTGGGTACTATTTTTATTTCTATGTTATAGATGCAGAAACTGAGGCACAGAGAGGTGAATCAACTTGCCTAAGGTCACACAGCTAGTAACTGGTAGAACCAGGATTCAAACTCAGGCTTTATGGCTCTGGAGGCCATACTCCCACGCTTCTTTGCCACCTGGCCTTGTAAGGATGTTGTTATCAAAGACAGAGTTGACTGAGTCTATACCAGGGGTGGGTTACCTGCAGCCTTAAGGCCACGTGTGGCCTTCTAGGTCCTTAAGTGCAGCCTTTTGACCGAATCCAATTTTACAAAACAAATCCTTCTATTTTTATTAAAACATTTTTGTTCTACTTTCATATTTTTAGTTTTTTAAATGAATGTATTTAAGATACCAAGTAATAAAATAAGTTTCAACAAAATAATCCTCCCAGATTGACCAGCACAATTAGAACATTAGTAAGCCATAGACATTAGTATAGCTAAATTGATGACTGCTACACTCATGATTTAGTTCTAACTTCGCCCACCTGACTGGCGCCACTACTACACGAGGCTGGTTGGTAGGAATTTATGGTGATTGAGTATGTCAGTCTGGTATCTGCTCTTGACAATGGTGCACTGTGTTTCCGTTTGAAGTGGAATTTGTGAATACTTGCACAGCTTGACAGTATTTTTTAATTCTTTCTACTTAACAGAATTAAAGCAGGCCATCATGTCAAAGAAGACCAAGAGAATGCTGAAGGAAGAAAACTGATTTTTAAATTAGGGTTGTGAATTGCAATATTATCTTGCTTCTGCTAAAGATAAGATGATTTGCTTGCTTTGTGATTATGCAATATTGACATTAAAGAAATTCAGTGCTGATCAGCATTATCACACTTATAAGCACCACAAATATTTTAAATTAGACAGAGGGTGTGAAAGGTTGTATTGCAAAAATTAAAAGATGAAAAGAAAAAGCAAAGACAATTCTTTCAAGCAGTGATAAGACTTGGAAATAATACCACTGAAGCAACTTATAAAATAGCTTATATACTCACAAAAAAAGGGCAGCCATTCAGTGATGTAGAAATTGTGAAAGAATGCATTGTCAAAGTTGTAGGATGCTTACATCCCGGTAACGTTTCAAAGTACAAACAACTGCCTCTTTAAAGGAGAACATAACTGATCAGCAGCACGAATTAGCTTTAAACTTAACAGAACAACTCATATAATACTTCAAAAGGAAAATATATATTATTCGATCTCTTTGGATGAATCAACTGATACTACTGACTCGGTGCAGCTTTTATACTTCATTCAGGTCATAACAGAAGATTTTCTTTGCTACGGAGAGTTACTGGCTTTGGGCACTCTTACAGACAGAACACAGGGAATATATATTTTCAACAACTTCCAAGATAAATGTTGTGAAGTTGGACTGAATTTGGTAAATTTAGTGAGTGTACATACAGATTGTGCACCTTCCATGACAGGAAAACACGAAGGGTTTATTGCACACATAAAGAAAGTATTAACAGATCCAGATGCTCTCATTTCTTTTCATTGTATCTTGCATCAGCAAAATCTCTATGCTAAAGCTACTATTTTAAGTGACACTTTGCAACAAATTATAAGTATTGTTAACTATATTGCTGCAAATGCAACAGGGCATCCTCAGTTTCATAACATGCTCAAGTTGAACCATGAGGTATTTGCCATATCATTCTAAAGCGTGTTGGCTATTGCAGGGAGAGGTGTTAGCCAAAATTTTATTTCTGCAAGAACAGATATTAATACTTAAATTTTACAAAGAACAGAATCAACAATGTGAATTATTGAAAGAAGACTTCTATAGGAATGCAGCATTTCTGTGTGATATCATGTCAAATCAAAATGACTGGAATATTTCTTTACAAGATAAAACTAATTATATATAGGATATATGGAAAAAAATTCAAGCATTTCAAAAAATGCTATCTTTTTTCAAAACATTTCTTCAAAAGGAAATTTCAGATGAACATTTTCCCCAGTTAGCAAAGATCATTGATGAGCAGGATGATATATGCAAATCATTTGAAGAATAAGTAGCTGTTATAGACCTGTTAATTAGAGAATACAATGAAAGGTTCACTGACTTTGAGAATCACGACCTCACACTCAAATGAGCATCTCAGCCTCAACTAGTTGATATCACCAAGGCACCTATAGAATTGCAGATGGACTTGATTGAGCTCCTAGTAGATGACATTTTAAAGTCATTGTTTGATGCTAAGAAAGATCCAATCGAAATATGGTAAAATGCAGTGGAATATACCCACACCTTTGGCAACATCTCCCAAAAATACTTTCTTGCTTTTCAACCACTTACTTCTGCGAATCTACTTTCTCCTTCCTAACCCAAATCAAGACGCCCTTAAAGTCACAAATGACTGATGCCCATCTAGAGGATCAACTGCAACTGCGGACCTCCATGCTGCAACCAAATGTTCAAATGCTTTCCAACAAAAAGCAGACAAAACAAAGTCATTAAAAGGTTAGTTAACGTTAAAATTCACAAATAGTTTTCATTTTTTGAAATTATTAAGGGCATAGTAGTCAGATTTTTAAAAAATAATGTAAATTTTTAAGTATATCTCAGAAGTTTCCTGAATGTGGCCTTATTTGATTACAGCTAACTTAATGCAGCCTTCCAACATGAAAAGGGCCCCCACCCCTGGTCTATGCTAATTTTATACCCTTAACATCAACTTAAAAATCTCTTTGATCAAATTGTTTCCTCGATAGTGGTACTTCAAAAGAGTGTATGTTAAAAGAGAGAAATCATTTTATTTCTTTAGATCTAGGATAGATAAAGCTTCTCTATACTGTATATGTAACTAATTTTTTTCACCCTTTTACCAATCTTTAAATAAAATATGCAAAGTTAATTGTCATTCTGATAGTACTCTTCTGTGAAACTTTTTATTTCAATAAAATTTCAAACTCACTGAAAAGTTTTAAGGATAATTCTAACAACCACTGTATACCTTTACCCAGAGATCTTAATCGTTTACATTTTGCTACATTAGCACTCTCTCTCTGTCTCTCCCCCTCTCCAGAATCACTTGAAACTAAGAGGTAAACTGCCTCTTTATCCCTAAATATTTCAGGGTATATTTTTCTGAAAGCAAGAACATCCTCTGTCATAATCACAGTAAAATGATCAAAATTAGAAGACTTTTCTAATCCACAGCCTACATTCAAATTTTGTCAATTGTCCAAATAATGTTCCTTACAGCTAATTTTCTTCATTGGAGAGTCCTTTCTTTCCTGCTTTCTGTTATAGAAACTTTATTTGTAATAGTCAAAACTGTAACAATCAAATATCCTATAATATGTGAATAGTTAAGCAAACTGTGGTACATTCATACCATGAAATGCTACTGAGCAGTGAAAAGGAATAAATTATTGATACATGTAACAACTTGGATGCATCCCTAGGGCAATGTGCTGAGTGGAAAAAAGCCAATCACATACTGTATGATTTGAATTACGGAACAGTCTCAAAATGAGAAAAGTATAAATAGGGGAACAGATTAGTGGTTGCCAGGGGTTAGGGATAGTCTTGGGGTGGGAGGGGAATGTGGCCATCAAAGGTTTGCATGAGTGAGATCTTTGTGGTGATGGAGTCATGCTGCATTTGACTGCGATGGTGTTTGCACTAAATTCTACTATGTTGTATCTTAGAAGAGTTATTTTTTAAAATTTTATTTATTTATTTATTTTGGAGACAGGGTCATACTCTGTCACCCAGGCTGGAGTGCAGTGGTGCAATCATAATTCACTGCAACCTAGAACTCCTGGGCTCGGGTGATCCTCCCATAGAGGGTGCCCTTGGTAGACACCCTCCTCACCTTGCTCGGGCTCCAACATGCGGTGCTTGGCCACTGTGGCCTGCTCCCTGTTCCCCTTCTGCTGACACCTACCCTGCTCAGCTCAGGTCAGCTTTCCATGAGTATACACACTTGGAGGACCCCAAATTCCGTGCTGTGCCTCTGCTACCTTGCCCCCATCCATGAATCCTCCTCCTCACCGCTTCCCCCAGCTGAGGCCCTGCCATGCTGCAGTAGGACCTGCCTTGGGAGATCCAGTCTCTTCCCCAGCCTTGGTTTCAGACACCTTGCCCTGGACCTACCCTCATCTCAGACACCCTTTTCATCTCACTTCAGCTCTGACATTGCACGATGGTCACCACCACTGTCTCCTGTCCCTCCCCCATCAAGGCTGTGATGTGCTGCACTGGACCCCCCTTCCCCTTCCATGCTGATGCTTGACCCCTGCTCAGCCCTGACACCCCTGCTGGGCTGCTCACCTCTCAGCTGAACACCTTTCTCACCTCGCTCAGGATCTGACACTCCACATTGGTTGGCTTTGCCATAAGGGTGCCCACTTGGGCCCCTTCCGTCATTCCAGGCTGCTCTCACCACTGCAGGGAGGGCCACTCGTGCTCACACGCCTTGCGCTCAGGTGCCCTCCCCCAGGATGTGTTCACCGCCCCCTGGACTCTCACTCCCCACACCAGGCCACTGCTGCCTTCTGCTTGCTCAATAGCTGCTTCGACAATCATCCCAGGTTCAGTCCCTTGCACTGAGCTGCCCTCGTACACAGACACCCCCTGCCTTCACTTCCCCAGGCCGCCCTGCTGTGAGGACTCAGCAGCGTGGGCTGTACCACGCACCCTACATGGATGTCCTCTCCTTCCTGGGCTCAGACCCCTTCCTCTTACCTGCAGGGGGCCTCTAGCCCTCTGGAGCTCTCACAGCTGCAGGACGCCCTGCACTCTCTACGCGGCTCCGACCCTCTGCTCTGCATTGCCCTCCCTTCTCCGCACCCCACTTGGGGTCTGGCGCCTGCCCTCTGTGGACACCCTCCTCACCTTGCTTGGGCTCCAACACATGGTGCTTGGCCACTGTGGCCTGCTCCCTGTTCCCCCTCTGCTGACACCTGCCCTGCTCAGCTCCAGCTCATATAATAGCTTTGGAACCAAATTGCTCCGGAAGGGAAGGAGGAGGAAAGGGAAGGGAAGGAAAGGGAAAGGGTGGGGGACAGTGGAAATAGCTTTTGACAGAACTTACTCAGACCAAGCCACAAATGCAGGGACATCAGTCATAATTCCCTTTTGTTTTCATAGGTATTCATTCTTTGAACGATTTGAACATTTAGCCAACATTTCAATATTCTGTGCCTTCCTCAGGGTACTGAAGAGGCATATTCTCTGCAAACAGCTGTTCAGTATGATACCACCAGGGTCCTCCAGTATATTTATAGCTTTGGAATTCACAACTACCTATAATTTATACATGCATAGCTCTTCAGAAAATGTAAAAAGTAAATCCTTCTAACTTAGAGGGAGTGTGGAATCCAATCAGTTTTAGCAAGCTTTCCTGTATATTAATTATCATTTATTTGAACACTGTTTTTAAAACCCATAAATCTGTAAAAACTTACATTTTGTAACCTTGATCAAACATTATTTTTAAGCTTCTATTGCAATTGGGGAATTTTACCAGTCCTGGAACAAAGAACAAAACGTCATAATGAAACTAGTTTTTATGATGAAATGATGGTTAAGATATAATTATTATAATTAATGCTAAAATCGAGCCTTAATTCAACATGCTTGATCAGAGCGCTTCTACAGTGACTCAGGTTGTGACAGATTTACTCCCAGGTAATGTGATGAGCTGTGGCTGGATGTTCTCATGAGTGTATGTGGGGTAATGTTTATTATAACAATATCAGGGCGATGGTGGCAGAGCTTTTACACCATGTGTTCTCTCCTAGGAAAGAATCTCAAAAAGATACACTACTTAGTATATCAACTTTTTTTGTGTTTCTCAGAACCAAGACTCCCTGAAAGTGACAACCAGCTGCAGAGAAGCCCCTGTCCTTTTAAGCAACGAACTGCCAGAAGCTGGAAAGTGATGACTGACACCCTGCTTATCGCAATAGGATGAGGAACGACTTTGCAAGTTCACCAGGCAAGAATCACAGCTGTGCTCCCTGTTATCAACAAAAGACAATACTGGCAGAATTTCGTAGCTTCACTGCCTCAGTCTGAGACATTAAGGTTCAACCTCTGCACAAGGCGCATAAATATCCTTTGGATTTTCTTCAGTAAGCACACCCTAGAGGTTAATAATGTGGGGATGTTTGATTCCCTGCTGTTTTAAATAATTTCATGGAAAATCTAATGCAGTAGGACACTAGTTTAGAAAGGTTATTACTCTCATCAAACGATAGCACTTCTTTCCTATTATTTTCTACCAATTTCTTGCCCTTATAGCTCCTCTCCCTTCATTTACCACAAATGATTCTTCAAAACGACACTCTGTGGTTGGGTGGAGATGGGATTGGAGAAAGCTTAATCCCTAATCAGGGCCCTGTCAGTGCTGGTCGTAGTGTGCATCTTTCTTCCTTCTTCTGCTTGCTGGAGCTTAGATACAAGGCAGAGATGCACGCTCACTGGAGGGGTGTCATTGGGAACCAGTCCCTACCTGCCTCGCTGAGCCACTTCACTTGGGACCCTGGGGTCAGAACCCCCAGGGAGCCTCCAAGCGGTTACAGCCTGCGATAGCCCAGCGCAGACCTTCTAGACTAAAAGGTGCTCTGATTGCTAAATTCTGGAGTCATTATCACTTCTGTGGCTGGCAGGTACTTACAACAAAACTCTAAGAATGCTCTTGGGCAGAGGCTCAGAGTTTTCGGGATTAAGAAATGATATGGGGTTCTGTGGACCGTGTGGTTCCAGGCTCACTGAGTGAGAAACAGACTGCCTGTTTAATATCCTTTCTCCTCATTTCCTACCAGGACACACAGTTTGTCTAGGTGGTCCACGTGCATTTCCCAGCCTCCTTTGCAAAGGGCACCATGTGACTAAGTTCTGGCCAATGAGATATGAGCAGAGGTTGTTAGGGTGGGACTACTGGGTGAGATTCTTAAAACAGTGGGAAAGACCCAATTGGCAGTTTCCTTTTTGGCTTTTGTTCTCCCTTTGTGGTGACCAACTGTCTAAGTTTGCCTGCAATTGGTTCTAGAGATATGGGACTTTCAATCTTAAAATTCAGACAGTCCCAGGCAAACTGGATAAATTGGTCATCCTACTTCCCTTTCTTTCACCAAATACAAGTGTGATGGTTGGAGTTCTAGCAGCTATCTCTTGACCATGAGGTGACACATTCATGCTAAGGGTGGCTGAGTAAAAGGATAAGAGGAGCTTGGTCCATTATACCTGCCCTAGATTTCTCAGTACACGAGAAAAAAGTAACTCTCAATTTAGTGAAACTATATATATATATGTACAGAATGTCCTCTTTTCTAACAACTAAACTCAGTTCCTGATGCACCAAACTACCACAAATTCCCTTAGTGTTGACTTGGTCAGGGAGCCCTATTATGCCTGTGTGGAGTGAAGACATGCCCTATTGGTTAAAGTACATTCCATGTTTTGGAGAGAAATGATTTCAACATTGTGAAAATGGTTCCAGTCTGGTTTGTCAGACTCCAAACTCTCCCCTTTCAACTTCAAGCTGAATTCATTATTTCCAGTCCTCACCCTTTAAAACTTACTCTCAAAAGAGCCCTGAGAGAGATTGGAGTGGAGCTCACAGAAGCTCAGTGTGTGGAGAGGAAGACCCTTACCAGATGCGGAGAATAAAGCAACTCCATTTTGAGTACTAATCCGCCATGTTGATTTCTGATTAACCCTTGTTCTGGGAATGCCTCCAAGATCTCTGCTTTATCTACTGTTACGCAAATCCTGCCCTTAGGTCAAAACAACCTTCACCATAAATCCTGCCCTTAGGCAGACTCACACAGCATTCTTGTCTTTCCCTGAGGGGTCTCATTCCTTCCGTAGGGCATATAAGCTCTGGATCCAGGTGGTAATGGCACAGGGATCTACCCATCTAGTCTTGTGGCCGCCCCAAACATGGCTTCTGTTTTCCAGTCCCTATTAAATATTTCTTTCTGAGAAACTGAATTTGTCAGCCTCTTTCTCCAGCCTCTGTTTCCTTGGACTCTGGGGGTAGGTTTGCATGGACCTGCTCACTGCTCACTGGAACACAGGGGCACAGAGAAGAGATGTGGGGACCCGCCTTGCGGTGTGTTCAGTCTCTTCGACACATGGCGTGCCTCTCCTTCCCTGCAGCCCACAGTACACTCCCACTGCAGAGAGCCGTGCCTAGCCTGGTGTGACCCTGCCCAGCCTTTGATTTTGAATTTCAATGTACAGCTCTTCTCTCTCAACATTGTTTGGTGTTGCTCTGGCACTTTATTATATAAATGGCACAGCTACAACAACACTGCTATTAAGACCTTTAGGGTTTTGTTTTGTTTTGATTTTTCCGTTTACTGATAGGTGTACAGCACTGACCTTAGGAATGATTGCAAAGCAGCAAAATTGGTTTTACTGCCTTTGCATAAAAATTCTTTGCCTTTTACCTGTCTGAATTATCTTTCTCATCAAGGAATCATAGTCCTAAGTGCATAATAAATACTCAAAAATAATTGTTTATTAAATGAAAGAGGGAAAGGAATTAAAATATTTTTGAGTGCCTATTATGTGCTCGGAGCCAGTGTTCATTCTGATTATTTGGTATCTATGCAATACCAGACGTCAACTGACTATTACCTCTGGGGCAAGGTCTGTGCACCCACACAAACACACAGCCTTTGGGTACACCCATGCATCTGATTTAATCCTAACAAAAACTCCTATGAGGTAAGGGAACTGGGCTCCAAACAGTCACACATTCCAAGGTCACATGGTCATCAAGTAGCCAAACAGGGATTTGAACCCACATCTTTCCAACCTCAAGACTGTGCTCCTTTTTGTTGAGTCAAGCTATTGTTGACGGTGCCTAAGCTTTCTCCTTGCAAGAAGGGCTCTCAAACGGGTTCAGTTTAGAGACATGGGAAGAAGGGAATTAGCATCAATTGAATACCTGCTTTGTGGCATCCAGTACACTTTTACACTCTTTTTTAGTTAATATTTACTCAGACACTGGGAGAGGATATCATTCCCATTTTTTTGTATTCATTTTATAGGTGAGGAGACTGAGCCTTGGAGAGATTCAATATCTTATCTAAGGTCAAATTGTTAAAAAACATAGGCTGCCAAGCCACTCGTACCTTGAACCACTGCACTCCACTGCCTTTGTTTATTACATTCTGCAACTTGCTTTTCTCACTTACTATGCATCATGAACATCTCTCCATGTTAACAAAGAACAGATGACACATTTTTTCAAAAAGACCCCCCCTCATATTCCATAGTCTAGATGAACCTTAATGCATGCAGCTATCTCCCCTCCCACTCTGTCACAAACAATGCTGTAATAATTTTTTTTTACATATATTCTTATGTACTAGTGTATTGATTTCTATTGGTTAGATTCCCAAAGGTGAGGATAGGCCAAAGGTTTTGGATATATTTAATTATAATAGCTACTGCTAGATTATTATTATTTTTTGTAAATTTTAATTGTGGTGAAGTATACCTAACAAAATTTGCAAGGTTGTTTTTCTGAAAAGTTGATAGCAACTCACCCTCCCACCAGCAATGTCTGAGAAGGGATTTATCCATTTCCTCACCAGCACAGCATGTCTTTATTTTTGTAAACTTTGATCAAGTTGCTGGGTGAATGTGGACCTTGTTGCTCTAATCTCATTTCCTAGACTGTGAGAACCGTATCATTTGTTTATTGGTCATTCATATTCTTTGTGGTTTCAACCTGAAGGATTCAAAACCTTAAGTTGAGAGAATCAATTTCCATTTAGGACTTTGGACGCTAAAAGCAGGTGGAGGAGACATGAATGTGTGAGTGTGTTTAAAGTGGGAGTTTTCTCGGCCTTCTTTCTGTGTCCCTGAAATAGTTTATTCTGCTGGTAAATTAGCCTCTAACAGTGGGTGCTTTAAAAGTGAAAGAAATTACTCTCCATGTCGATTTTAAAGCTTTAGAAAAAGTGGTAAAAAAATGCCATTTGAGATATTAGGGAGTCACTGTGTGTGGAGTATGGACTGAACAAAGTTGCATGTTGTGGAAGATTTTAATCTACACATCTCCAGAATACACTTCAGCATACTATCGGAAAGAGCCTTTCAGAGATAAATTCGATGGAAGATGACTTTCCATTTTGCGGATGTCAAAAGAGAAAGGATGAGGGGCCCAGGACGCATGTGCGGCCGGGCTGTGGCCGTCTGCCGGGGTGGAACCGAAGCTGCTATCCTTTGTAGTCCTGCCTGAGGACTACTAGAAAAGAGTCTCTTTGTAAAGTTAAATAAACGGAATTTTTAACGAAGTTCTGGTTGACAAGCTGGAAGAGAGTTGGGCCAAAGTAAACAGTCATTCCCAGGAGACGCGACAGTCTGGGAGGGGAGGGGGCGTGCTCCCAGTGCCCTCTCTGCGTCCCCCTGTTGGATGACAGGTGCGGCGTTTTGAGTAGGTGGACTTGTATCGTTGGAAACTTCAGACATAAAAGTAAAATTCCATAAGCCCACCAGGGAAGAGTTTTGTTAGTGTGGAGAGACAGTGCCCTACCTATGAACCACATTTTAAAATGCATTTTGAGGTTTGAGTTAATAATGTGAATGACATTCAGTAAGATTGCCAAATGCTGGTAATTTACTCTCATTTTCACATTAATGTGGGCCCACCTGTGATGAATTGGAAACTAAATAAGCACATCAGTTTTAATTAGATATTTCAGAGACTGGATCTAGCTAAACAGCAGTATTCATTCTTATCTATTAAATGGTGAAAGAGTTTAGTACATTCTTCAGAAAAAGTTTACACTCTCCCCCTCCCCCTCATCGTTTGTCCTTCCACTTTGATTTGCAAATATTCTTTTCAGTTGGAGGCTTTGGAATTAAAAATTGCCTAGGTTTGTGCAAACAGGGAAGGAAAGGATTGTATTTAAGTTTTAAAGAAGAAGCAGATCAGACAGTTAATTAGTGGTAAGTTTCATATTGAGAGACATGAATTTAGGAATCTTAAAAAAGACAAATAACATCATAGTTGCCTGGAACACGCTGACCAGGGGGCTGACACCTCTGTGTTCCTCAAACACTGATTCTGCAAATTGAGATCTAAAAATGCCACCAGGGTATGGCTAACAGATGCTGAATGACCTTCTATCAGAGAAAAAAGCCATTTTTCAAAATTCAAGACAAGATATTATAGTTCTAATGAAGGCAAAATGTTCTCTGATGCATAAGGGTCTAGGACCTTATAAAACAAACTGGTATAAATGAGGGAGTATCTTTGATTAATATTTGTGAAGGATGAAGAATTAATAGTAGGCACCAAGGCTTAAAAATCAGTTGTTCCTCCCACCCTCATTATTTGTACGTGCAGTTTTTGGGTTGGTCCTAGCATAATCTCTCCTGTGCTATGTCTGTAAGTACTTCTACCTGAGTAGACTGTGAACTCTGGATGGGTGAGGCAATGTCTACTTGCTACAGTTGTGTCCCCAGAGCTCAGCGTGGTGGTTGTTCCATGGTAGGTGCTTAGTAAATAATTGTATTCCTCTCTGTACTGCTAGTCCCTGGTTCTAAAGCCGTCTCTCCCCGCAGATTTCTGTCATTGCCTGTGCCGGGGCTTTCCTCTCACCATAAAGAATCATGGCAATATTCCCACATCATTTTTCCTTTATTTTTAGGGAGAGGAGAGTATCAAACGATTGGCCACAGATGTACTTTAATAAGCTTTTTTTAAAAAATTAAACTCTGTATTCATATGAACGCAAAAAAAATTTCAAAAGGAGTCCACATATTCTCAGAAAATCAAAGATGCTTAAAATAGTTTGACTATAGTATTAATCATAGTATCAAAAAAGGCAAAAGGAGAAAGAAAAAACAATACTAGATTAGTAAATTATAGTTAAGTAAATTACGATAGTCATTAAAATATGAATGTCATCACAAAACATCTATGTAGTCATTTAAATAATGTGTTAAGGACAAAAATGTCTCCTAATATATTAATTAAAAAACCAAAATAACAAAAAAGCATTAGATGTGTGTCGCTTCAGTGATGTATGCACTAAC
>NW_012154173.1:17018589-17091043 GCF_000956105.1 Propithecus coquereli
TATTGTTTTTTGTACACATTTTAAATTTATGTAAATAATATTGCCTGATACATCACAACCTATCTCCTTTTTAAACTCAGTGCCGTAATTTTTTAAATTAATAGATTATTTTTAGAGCAGTTTCAGGTTTGCAGAAAGATTAAGTGGAAAGTACAAAGAACTCCCATATACCCTCCCTCCAATCCTCCCCATCCCATACTTACAGATTTCCCAACTATTAACAACTTGCAGTAGTGTGGTACGTTTTTTATAATTGAGGTACCAATTTTAATACATTATTATTAACTAAATTCCATAGTTACGTTAGGGTTCACTCTTTGAGTTGTACATTCTGTGGGTTTTGACAAATGTATAGAGTGACATGTATTCACTATTACAGTATCATGCAGAATAGTTTCACTGCTCTAAAAAGCTTATGTTCTGCCTATTCATCTCTTCTTTCTCTCCAAATTCCTGGAAACTCCTGACATTTTTACTGTCTCATGATCTTGCCTTTTCCAGAATATCATATAGTTGGAATCGTATAGTATGTAACCTTTTCATATTGGCTTCTTTCACTTAGAAAAATGCATTTAAGATTCCTCCATGTTTAGTGGCTTGATAGCTTATTTCTTTTATTTCTTTCCAAGTTTTATTAAAGTATAATTAACAAATAATAAGTTGCACATACTTAAAGTATACAATTTTGCTAAGCTTTGACACACACATACATGATGAAACCACTACTGCATGTTTAGTGGCTTGATAGCTTATTTCTTTTATTTCTTTCCAAGTTTCATTAAAGTATAATTAACAAATAAAAGTACTAAAATCACACTTTAAGAAGAAAAAAATTAAAGAATTTGCATCAGAACTTCTTTATATTTTTCCAAAATTTCAACTAGGAAATATATTACTTTTATATTTAGAAAACATGTTATGCAAATATAGGATTTCTTTAAATCTAAATCTCTTTTGCTGGATTTAAAATGTGATAGAATTTCCCAGGAGTCTGTCTGACAGAGGAAGTTCAGTAAGCCTATGGGAGGGGAAGGCGGTGGACTGAAGAAAGCAAAGATGGTTCTGTGGGAAAGAAGATCCTGTGTTCTCGGGTAGTGGAGTGGTTGGCAATCTGCCATGCCAGTTTCCAGGTCTCCCTGGAACGTTGCCACAACAGCTTATTTGGGGGGGCGGGTGCTGGGGGAAGTGCCTTTAGATGATCCCTATACAAATGCCACAAAGAAATTACAAATGGAGACTAAAAGAGCAAGTTTTTTTTACAGTTGTTAATACCAGCTCCTATGGCATGATTTTATACATAACTGTATAGATTTCTTTCACTCCTGAGTAGATGGATTGGAAATTATTTTCAAGCTTACTGTTATAGTTCTTTCCTATCTGCTTCTTGAGTGATCTTTTAATGAAAAAAAATCTGATTATGTCTCTGCTTAAAATCCTTCCATGGATTCTCCCTGCCCTTGAGGCACCGTCCAGACCCCTCACTGGGATGCACATATGTGATGCTGGCGACCTGTCTCCTGCCTTCCTGTCCTGCTCGTCTCCCAGACGTGTCCCGGTCTGCATCACAGCAGACCACTCACAGTCTTTGTGTGCCTTTGTGTGCATCATCCTCCATTACTAAGACTGCACGGCCTTCTAGAAACCTCTTTGATTCCCCTTCTCCATCTGGTCCCTCCCTCCTCCCTGCCCTCACACATACTGTCCCCACATACATTGCACTTACCACACAGCATTGTAGTCGGTTGCCTGTCCTACCTGACACCTCACTGTGAGCTTCTGGGGGTGGGGACAAGGAGGTGGCCATCTTTCATTTTAGTAGCCACCATAGGACTTTTGGTCCACAGTGGATATTTAATAAGCCTTTGTTAATGAAAATGTGACTGAATGCCTGAGATGTTTTGGTGGCATGCACACATACACAGTTAATGTTAAATCCACTCCTCATCTTGTCTGAAGCTTTGTTTTGTAGCTGATATCTTTCCAGCAAGCAGAGCCCCGTGTCCCCTTGGGTGTGCACGTGGCCTCTGTCTAATGGAGGGAGGTGTGGTCAGCAGAATAATGCCCTGTAAAGATGTGCATGTCCCAAACCCTGGGACCTATGCAGATGTTACCTTACATGTCCAAAGGAACTTCGAGATGGAGTTAAAGTTATGGACCTTAAAATATAAGGAGATTATCCTGGATTATCTGGGGGGGGACAGTGTACCTACAGGAGTCTTTAACTGTAGGAAAGGGAGGCAGAAGAAAGACAGATGCAATGGAAGGATAGGCAGGAGAGATGTGAAGTGTGAGAGGGGCTTGGCTTTGAAGATGAAGGGAGGGGACCATGAACCAAAGGATGTGGGCAACGTTAGAGGCTGGGAACAGGTCTCAACAGACAGCCAGCAAGAAAACAGGGACCTAAGTTCTACAACAGCAAGGAACTGAATTCAGCTAACAACTTGAATGAGCAGGAAATGGATTCCCTCCTAGAGCCTCCAGAAAGGAGCACAGAGCTGCTGACACCTTGATTTTAGCCCACTGAGACCCATGCTGGACTTCTGACCTACAAAATTAGAAGCTAATAAATTGGTGTTGTTCTAAACAATTAAGTTTGTAGTAATTTGTTACAGCAGCAAGAGAAAACTAACAGAATTCAGAGCTATTTTAGCGTGTGCGATTATCTTACTCCTTGGCTACCCATTGTCTTCACCTACTCTTTGCAAGTGTATTTTCTTCCCCAAGTAAAAGGAAACAAGAAGAGAAGGAGGAGGATGCCTCATAGCTGATGAAGGAAAGGGGCTCCCCCTTTCTTTCTTATAGGGACCCTTTGCTAATATGCATTTTTTTTTTTTTTCTTAGAGACGGGGTCTCACTATGTTGCTCAGGCTGGATTCAAACTCCTGGGCTCAAGTGATCCTCACATTGCAGCCTCCTGAGTGGCTGGGACTATAGGTGCGAGTCAAGGTGCCTGGCTAATATGCATATCTTAAATTCTGCTATCAATTTAAAATTCTTTAGTTGGCTATTCATCAAAACTCCTTTTCCCCACCCCCTCAGCTTCTCCTTATGTCCTACATACATTCCCTCTGTCTTTTTATGTTTCTTTTTCTCCCTCATCCTGCCCTCACTGACTCACTGCTCATCTCAGTTACAAGTGGATAGAGAACCCTGAGCAGTATAATCGCGGCTGTGCATTTTAAGAACTCTGAATAGGAGATGAAGTCCCTACTTTCCTCACTGCTGTGACTCGCTGGAATTGTCTGCCACCTTTTCACAAAGCCTAATAGGTCCACATGGGTGTTTCTAAGTACAAATTCTATGCTTTTGTTTTTTTCCTGATCCTGTTTTTGGATTTTCATTGCTCAATGTCACACAATCTCTAGCCTCTGGTGAACTGGATGAATTTTTAAGTGGCATTGCTCCTTTCCCTTTTAGCCCGTGTTCACTTGAGAAGATGCCATTCTCTTTCTTTCTTTTTTTTTATTTCAAAATATTAAGGGGGTACAAATGTTTCCAGTTACATGGATCACTTTTGTAATGCTTGAGTCAGGTATGTAAGTGTGCCCATCAGCTGAATAGTGTTCCTTGACCCATTAGGTAGGTTTTTGCCCCTTCCTTCCTTCATCCTCCCCCCTACTTGATTTCCAATGTCTTTCACTTTACTCTGTGCACTTGTGTGCCTCTTGGTTAGTTTCAGTTTATTAGAGAGTACATGGGATGTTTGTTTTTCCATTCTTGAGATACTTCACTTAGGATAATGGTGTCCAGTTCCATCTAAATTGTGCAAAAGGCATTAATTCATCCTTTTTTATGGCTGAGTAGTATTCAGTGGTGTAGATATACCACATTTTGTTAATCCACTCATGAATTGATGGGCACTCGAGTTGACTCCACATTTTTGCAATTGTAAATTGTGCTGCAATAAACATTCAAGTGTAGGAATCTTTTTGATAAAATGACTTCTTTTCCTTTGGGTAGGTACCCAGTAGTGGGATTGCTGGATCAAATGGTAGGTCTTCTTTTAATTCTTTGAGGTATCTCTATACTGCTTTCCAGTATAGAGATACTGCTTTCCAGGTTGTACTAATTTGGAGTCCCACCAATAGTGTATAAGTGTTTCTTTCTCTCTGCATCCACACCAGCATCTATTGTTTTTGGACCTTTTTAATAAAAGCCATTGTCTTTCTCACAGTTGTTGCTCCAAATGTCCCAAGACTGTGAGCTGTGCTAGAACATGCTCTAGGATATAGTAGAAAGAGCACTGGCCTGGATGGAAATTGGAAAATCTAGGTTCTAGTTCCAGCTCTGACCAAGACCATTTAAACTCAAGGAAGCATCCATTCATTTTACTCACTGTATATTCATTGAATTCTGACTATATGCAAATACTGTACTGGTCACAGGGGTTACAGAGAGGAATTAGATGTAGTTTCCCTTCCTTCAAGGAGCCCATAGTTTAGTGAGGAGGATAGATAAGTAAAGAAACATTTACAACACTGTGATATGTGCTGCTATAGAAGTGGGCACAAGTTACCCTGGGGCTTTAGAGGAGGGAGTGATTCATCTGCTTGCCAGTAACAGAAAATGTGCAGCATCTTGAAGGAGGAGTTGAAGTTTGCCAGTTGAAGAAGGGGAAAAGGTATTCTGTGCAAAGTGAACGTATGCAAAGTCACAGACACATGGCTCTGCACAGCCAATTACAGCCTGCCCAGGAAAAGTAAGTTGTTGGTCTATGTGCGGAAGAAGCAGAGGTGTGGGGTGGGGGGTATGAGATAAAAGAGTTGCCTGGAATGATGAAATCAGAGAAATGACTATTGAAGGCCTGATTTTTCTTAGTTATGAAATGTTATTTGTATGGGCCCTTCCAGAGATAATATTCAACAGTTCAAATTATGATGATTTGCTATTGCGAATTATACTTTATAGCTGCTTGGTGCTTAAAAAATTTCCATGTACAATCTTGTGACATAGTTTGCTATGGATTTGAGATTTTTATTTGAGATATATGGAAACTGGGACACAAAGACATTGTGTGTTTAAGGTCCCTCACTCCTTGCATTCAGACCTAGACAGAGTTATAGTTATTTATTCTTTCAGAATGAGAAAATACTAAAACAAGACAAAACAAAGCAAACAAAAACCCCTCCAATGAGTGTAACCTTATTCAAGAGACAAATTCTCCAAAACAGTGCTTATTCAACTTTAATGTACATGTGAATTATCATGGGGATCTTATGAACATGTAGATTCTAATTCAGCAGGGATGGGGCCTAAGAGGCTGCTTTTTTGATGCTGCAAGAAAGCAACATTTGCAAGAGTGCCCTCGCCGGAACTCAACGATGCTGCACCCTAATCTCAGGCTTCTCAGCCTGTAGAGCTATAAGAAATAAATTTCTGCAGTTTAAGCCACTCAGTCTATGGTATTTCAGATTATAGCAGCCCCAGCAGACTAAGACAGCTGCTTTTCTCAATGCCTTTTAAGATATCATTCTACTGTTTTTGATTCCCATTGTTCCTATTGAGAAGTCTCTGTCATGCTAATTGTCTTTCCTTTGTAGGTGATAATATATTTTGTCTTAAGCTCCTTGAAAAGATCTTCTTTGGTGTTTCACATTTTCACTACTAAGTGCTAGATGTGGATTTATTTTCATTTATCTTCCTTGGAATACCATATGCTTCCTGAATCCATCATATTCTTATTAGTTCTGGAAAACTTTCTGCCATTATCTCTTCAAATATTGCCTAAATAAAATAAAAATAAAAATCTCTCTAATGGTTGCCAACGGCTGCAGAGTTCCATGCATCCTAAATTTGCACAACAAAATCCTTTCTAGTGTCTGAATTTTTATCTGGAATTCTGTATTTCTATCTAGTATTATTTTCCTTCAGTTTAAAAACTCTTTTTAGTATAATTTTGCCACATAACTTGCTGGTGATTAGTTGTAGGTTTTTAATTTTGCATTCAAAATATTTATTTTACCTTAATGTTTTTCAAAGATTATTTTCTTTGCTTGGTATAAAATTCTAGCTTGATGGAGAGGTTTTCCTATCCTTTAAAGATGTCATTCCATTGTTATGGAATTCATAGTTTTTGACAATAAGTTAGTCATCAGTCTTAATCTTGGTCCTCTGCAGGCTCCTTTAAAGAATTTTCTCTTTGTCTTTGATTTTCTGCATTTGACTAGGATATGAATATGTGTGGTTTCTTTTGTATTTATTCTGCTTGAGGTTCACTGAACTTCCTGATGTCTTTGCAATATTCTCAGCAATTGTTTTTTCAAACATTTCTTTTGCTCCTTTCCCTTGTTTTGGGACTCCAATTGCATGTGTGTTAGAATTTTTAAGCACGTCTCACATATTTATTATGCTCTTCTTCTTTATTCTTTTTTTCCTGCCTGTGCTTTAATTTGAATATTTTGTATTATTCTGTCTTGGAGCATACTAATCCTTTCTTCTGATGTGGCCAGACTGCTGATAAACTCACCCAGTGAGTTCTTAATTTCAGATATTCTGTTTTGATCCTGTGGCTTTAAATAATTCCAAATTTTTTTGGTGTCATTCCTAAATTTACATTCCTAAATCATGGCCAGTCATTGAAGAAATGCATTTCATCAATCTCAATAAGGCCTAATTTAGTGTCTATCTCTATCTATCATTATGACAATTAGAAAAAAACAAGTAAGTAAATGTGCATCTTTAACTTTTGTATAGGACTTTAAGTTTTACAAATTTCTCTCATATTCCTGTGTCATCCCTCCATGTGAGATATGTAGGGAAAGTATCATTATTGTTGCCATTAAAATTATAAAGAAAATAAACTTGTCGATGGCAGGGAAAAGGCTTTGTGTTTTCTGACTACAAACTCCTTGCTTTCATCAATTACATCATGCTACTTCAAAGCACATGACCAGTCAGTAGTGGAAGAGGGGAATAATAATGTCAAATTAAGAATATATTACTTCTTTTCTAGAGATTAGTATACAAATATAGAGTCATGGAGCTGGAAGAAACCTCCTAAGGAATCTCCTAATCCATGCCCCCATAATAGCATATCATTTTAGTAAAATATTACCTCTTAAGCTAGTGACCCTATATCTGGAGCTTGCAAGATAGGGAGACTTCTTCGTCATCTTTAATTTGTTTTTTTAAAACAATGGGACAAGTGCTAAATAGATTATTAATTGTTATTTACTCTTGAGTAGTATTAAGAATGATAAGTTACTATCTGCTAGTGACACAACATTTAAATTTTGGAGACATTATTTACATTAGTTTCTTTAAAAGCTTAAGCTGGAGTTATTGGAAACCTAGAGTTCAAAAGAGATAGTGATATAGTTTCATGGTTGTTTTGCAAGATGAATGCTGATAGTTCACTCTAACTTTATTATTTTATATAGTTTTTATAATTTAATTGAACATCACTTGGTACCTATGCATTCTTTTCTAAGTTTTGTACTAGTTTTTGCTTTAAAGCAGTAAAATTAGGACTTTTTGATATCAACAAACCTTTAGAGAAAGAGTATATTGGTTCTTTTTATAACTCAACATAATTGTCACTCAAATATAAGAAATTCTTTATTATAATAATAACCAATTTAATATACATATGTAATATAATATAAAAATGTGCTTTTCCTGCTTTATAAAGAGTAACACTTTCACATTTTAAAAAACTTCACTCTCTAGGCTATGCAAATTTTGGTTGTAGTAAAAAAATTAGCATTGATAGTAGTTATAAGCTACAAGCTTCGATCTAGTTTGCTATGATGGCACTGACTCTGGCCAATTATTTAATGAATGGAGATTTTGGTCACCAATGACAAGAAAAGAAAGCATGTGAATAGATGTGTGTGAACTCATTACCCCTGCTGGAGATACGATCCAAAGAGAAAAATCCTATCACAGAGTATAACAATAACATCATCTTTGGATGTTAAGATACACATTCGCTGCACTGTAATAGCTTCCGCTGGGCACATTTGTAAATGGTGAATGAATTATTTTTACAATTCATTTGGGGCTGAGAAAATTAAGGCTTTTATTTTGGCAGGATTATTTGCCATGAGATGCTTAGATGCTTAACTCACTTTGGTTAGTGGTATGGCTAGCTACACACACACACACACACACACACACACACACACACACACACACACACACACACGAGAGTACTGCTGTTTGCTCTGTCTGGGGACCTTCAGTCTTCCAAGTGATCTTGAAGACATTGTCATAAGAACTTTAAAAAACTCTTTAGCTAGGGTTTCAGATTCAGATCTCTTTTGGAGGCAGAATTCACTAGGAACATTTAAAAGTTGGTGCCTGGGAAGAGAAGGAGATGTTGTCAGGCTTTTACTTTTACCATATGGATGGGGCATCCAGTGCTCATTTTTCTACTTTGCTAAGCCATATCAATTTCAGTCCAGCACATGAAAGGAACTGTGTGTGGGGTATTTCAGCATTTAGTATTCAATGCCAGGTCCTCATTTTGGCATGTTCCACTTAAAAGAGGAAATAATATTCATTCATTTCTCCCTCCCTTTCCTTCACCTTGCTTGGGGGCCCTGCCAGAAGCAGGGTTAGATTGCCAGCCCAGGAGGCACACTTCACACTCTGAGAGGTGCTATTCCTAAGCATATTATCCTCTTCCATGACTCCAGCCTAAATCCACAGCTGAACAGTAGGATGCTGCTTGCTAATGTTGATCATTCTGGCAAAACAGACTGACAATTCTGCAAACCAATATAACTCGTGAGTTTTGTTTTGCAGCTGAATCCCTAAATTACATGAGGGTTTGTGGTACACAGTGGCCTCTGTCGCTGTCTTTTTCTGCTTTTCCCTTCAGTGTCTGTCCTCCTTCTTTCTTTCTACCGAAAAGTTCATTTCTTCTTACTGAAATGAGAATGTAACCGAATGCATTATTATCAGAAAAACAAGCTGCAGTTGTTCGACTTCAACACAGCTTAGACACATCTAAATGATTAGTTTGTTATTTGTTTTTAAAATTCCAGGGAAGCAAACTTAACTGACGACCTATTGTTTAACACTGGCTAAATCTAAATGAAACCGTGACAATTTCTACAGCAGATTTAACTTCCTAATTATGCTTGGCGAATGTTTCCACCGACTGATGGAAAGCAATGGTGCCTGGGAGGGTGCCAAATGGCAGAAGGAAGTCTGACCTGAGATTGAAAATGTCCAAGGGTAAATTCCTGAGTGGACAATCTGTGACAAGATAAAAAAAAAAAGAGCTGATGATCTGAATATCATTATTCCTTCAACTCTGTGTCCACCTTTCCCTTGATTTTGAAAAAAGACCTTCTTGGCTGAAATACAAACAGTGCACTTTAACCTTCACAATACCTGAGAGGAATAAAGACATTTTCTATGCCTCCAGAGTTTTAGCACGAGATTATAAAAAGGAGAAATGTTTGCAAGTGCTACTAATATCAAAACATTTTGGGGGAATTGCCTGGTTACCACATTCTATCGCTCTCGTCTCTTTCTATTTAAGTCACTTGACTCCTAACTGTAGGCTCCATGAACTCAGAGGCCCGGGCTCCAATCCTGACTACAGACAGGAAGAATTACAGGAACTCGGAGCCTGGGGTGCTGGGCCTCAGCATGCTGGCATTTGTCATAACTGGGCCACATGTCAGGGTGGAGAAAACAGGGAGGAGTCCGGTAATCTGGAATTAGACTCATTTATGAGACTGGGCTGGGCAATGGGAGACAGGCTCAATTGTAGGTAATTAGGCACTTAAATTATCAGGAGAAAAGAAGGATCAGCTATTCTTTCTGCACACATTCTGCAAAAGTGACTCACAGCCAATATTTTTAAAGGTGATGATTAAAATAATGCTGGGGGAAGCAGTGTAAATTAAGTGATTAAAATCAGTGATTAGACCATACGATATAGAAAAATAGTCCACTACTGGGACGCTTCTGTGCACTTGCTCCCATACCAATCCTGGCACAGACCTTGCCTCCAGACTTGCTTCCCCTGGAGTTAGAACCTGGCTGTGTCTTTGGGTGAAATGTGGTCTGAACGGTAGACATGTGATCTGGAGACCGCGGCCATGGACAACAGGTTGCAGTTGTTGGGTGGGATAGGTGGAAAGAAGTGGATACACCATGAAGTCACGAGAGCGTCCTCAGCACCTTGATTTGAACATGTCGCAAACTGTAAGCTCAATCTTCTCCTTCCAATGTGAACCTGCTTCACAGTCACCATACATTTAGTTGTTGATAACCTACATATACACAGCTAATTGTTAACCAAATCCAAGCAATCTACTCCAGGAATGGCCCCTGTCATTGCCTTAGTCCACGCTTTCATTGCCTATCAGCTGGACTGTAGAAACAGCCCCCTTCCAGGTTTCTTTCCTCATTCCCATCAGTCTTCCCACAGGTGCTCTCCTGTGATCTTCAGTAAAACACATTTGATTATGCCATTCCCTCCTTCGCAATCTCAGCGTTTAATGTGACAAACAAGAGCCTTTACAATTTGGCTTCCATCTACCCCTCCAGCATCATTTCTTGCCACTCTCTTGTCTTCCCACTCTGCACCATAGCTTCACTGACCTTCTCCCCTTTTCCAAACTGACCGTGCCCTGTTATCACTCTGCTCTTCTTTCTGCCCCTCTCTTCTGTCTCTCTCTAGCTACCAAATAGAAGTGGGGCAGCATGGTTTTTTCCTTATGGTAAAAGAATTATCTGGGATGAAAATAACCACCTTACCGTAGTAAGGTAACACTTACTAATACAAAATGAATTACTAGTAAATCACAATATAAATCACAGGTTAGGTTGAGATACTGGTTTGCCTCCATTAGATAAAACCATTGGAAGAATAAAGAGCGAAAAGAAGTTTCTCTCTCTGATCTTAATAGTTCTCTTTGTGATAATTTTAGTTTGTCATATTTTAAAAGGCTTAACAATCCAGTGTCCAAAATACTACATATAAATTATATGGAAAACTAATTCTCTGTCAATATGCTTACTAAAATAAAAAAAAAACAGTTTCACATTTTCTGAACAATCTAATTGAGTTATGAGTTGTATCTTGTATCTGAAGTCTTTATCTAAAGAAAAAAAACGTAGACTTGAAGGTGAATAAGAATAAAATTTAGATGAATAACATGGTCTTAAAAGCTATAGCTATAAGAATAATGTATACATTTCTTCAAATATATTCACATTTCACATTTTGTTCCTATTTCTGATAAATGATCCTAAATATCAAATAAAAATCGGTGTCCTACCAGTTTATCTTAAGGAATACATGAAAGAAAAAGGACTGGAATGATCTAGAATACAATTTTCAAGACCCCCGATCTCAGTAGGGTTGTGATATGCTCTCTGCGGAACCTATTGCTTCTGGTTTTTCAATTACAACTTTGAATCGTATTCCTTGATTAGTAATAAGCAATCAATCATAATTAATTAGTTAAAATGTTCAACCGTTAAAATCATTACCATTAATTAAAATAATTATCTCTATTTTGGCTGCACTTCATTACCATTTTGGGGAAACGCATTGCTTCCCTGTACCACCGTTATTAGCACAAATTCCGAGTGAACGTAAGGCATGCAGTAGGTAACCTATGTGTTACTTTAGAAATGGCTACTTGAATAAGCTTTGGAACTTTTTTTATTGTTCTTCTTGTATCTGGGGTAAATATTTTACTATAGTGTTATGGGTTTATAAATGAAGCTCTTTGAAATGAATTGTAGCCTATTACAGGATGTTAGGAAGTCAGGATTTTGGAAACAATGTGTGCCTTGGAAGAAAATGCTTGGGTTCTTTTTTTATTTGTATAAATTTATGGGGTACAAGTGCAATTTTGTTATATGCACAAATTGTGTAGTGGTGAAGTTAGGGCTTTTAGAGTACCCATCACCCGAATGATTTGTATTATACCCATTAAGCAATTTCTCATCGTTCACCCTCCTCACCCCTTCACCTTTCTGAGTCTCCACTGTCTATTATTCCACTTTCTGCATCCATGTGTGCACATTACTCACATTACTTAGCTCCCACCTATGAGTGAGAACATGCAATATTTGTCTTTCTGTGTCTGAGTTGTTTCACTTAAGGTAATGGCCTCCAGTTTCATCCATGTTGCTTCAAAAGACATGATTTCATTCTTTTTTATGGCTGAATAGTATTTCAATATATATACCCCACAATTTCTTTATCCAGTCATCTGTTGATGGACACTTAAGTTGATTCCATATCTTTGCTGCTGTGAATGGTGCTCCAAGAAACAGGTGAGTACAGGTATCTTTTTGATATTTTGATTTCTTTTCCTTTGGGTAGATACCCAGTAATGGGATTGCTGGATCAAATGGTAGTTCTAAGTTCTTTGAGAAATTTTTATATGGTTTTCCATAGAGGTCATACTAATTTACATTCCCATCAACAGTGTATAAGAGTTCCCTTTTTTCTACATCCTTGTCAGCATCTGTTATTTTTTTGGCTTTTTAAAAATAGGCATTCTGACTGGGGTAAGATATATCTCATTGTGGTTTTAATTTGCATTTCTCTGACGATTAGTGATGGTGAGCATTTTTTCATGTCTATTGGCCATTTGTATATCTTCTTTTGAAAAATGTTTATTCATGTCCCTTGCCCATTTTTAATGGGATTATTATTTTTGTTTGTTGTTGAGTTTTTTGAGCTTCTTGTATGTTCTGGATGTTAGTCCCTTGTAGATGCATACTTTGCAAATATTTCTTACCATTCTGCAGGTTGTCTGTTCACTCTGTTGATTATTTCTTTTGCCGTGCAGAAGCTTTTTAATTTAATTAAGTCCCATTTGTCTATTTTTGATTTTGTTGCCTGTGCTTTTGAGGTCTTAGTCATGAATTCTTTGCCTAGATCAATGTCCAGAAGAGTTTTCCCTTCTAATATTTTTCTTCTAGTATTTCTATCATTTTGGGTCTCACATGGAAGTCTGTAATCCATCTTGAATTGATTTTTGTATATGATGAGAGACAGGGGTCCAGTTTCATTCTTCTGCATATGGCAGTCCAATTTTCCCACCAGCACTTATTGAAAAGGGTGTCTTTCCAGCACCATTTATTGAAAAGGATGTCCTTTCCCCAATGTATATTCTTATTGACTTTGTCAGAGATCGATTGGCTCTAAATACATGGTTTTATTTCTGGGTTCTCTATTCTGTTCCAGTGATCTTTATGTCTATGTTTATACCAGTGCCATACTGTTTTGGTTGCTATAGCCTTGTAGTATAATTTGAAGTCAGGTAATGTGATTCCTCCAGCTTTGTTCTTTTTACTTAGACTTGCTTTGGCAATTTGGGCTCTTTTTTGGTTCTATATGAATTTTAGATTCATTTTTTCTAATTATGTGAAAATGATACTGGCATTTTGATAGTAATTACATTGAATCTATAGATTGCTTTGGGGAGTATGGTCATTTTAATAATATTATTAATAATTTTTCTGATCCATGAACACAGGATATTTTTCCATTTGTTGTGTCATCTACAATTTCCTGCATCAGTGTTTTACAATTTTCCTTGTTGAGATCTTTCACCTCCTTGGTTAAATATATTCCTAGGTATTTTTTTGTAGCTATTTTAAGTGGGATTGACTTCTTGATTTCATCCTCAGCCTGGATTGTTATTGATGTGTAGAAATGCTACTGATTTTTGTATGTTGATTTTGTATCCTAAAACTTTAATGAATTACTTCACCAAATCTAAGAGTTTTTTGGGGAAGTTTTTAGCTTTTTAAAAGATATATGATTATATCATCAGCGAACAGGGATAATTTGACAACCTCTTTTCCTATTTGGATGCCTTTTATTTTTTCTCTTGCCTGATTGCTTTGGTGAGGACTTCCAGTACTATGCTTTATAAGAGTAGTGAAAGTGCGCATCCTTGTCATTCTAATTCCTAGGGGAAATGCTTTCAACTTTTCCACATTAAATATGATGCTAGCTATGGGTTTGTCATATATGGCCTTTATTACTTTGAGGTATGTTCCTTCTACACCTCATTTGTTGAGGGTTTTTTTTTCATGAAGGGATGCCAGTTTTTACCAAATGCTTTTTCTGTATCTATTGAGATGATCATATGGTTTTTGTTCTTGATTCCATTTATGTGATGTATCACATTTATTGATTTACATATGTTGAACGATCTTTGTATCCTTGGATTCAGTTTGTTAATATTTCATTGATGATTTTTGCATCTATGTTCATCAGGGGTATTGATTTGTAGTTTTCTTTTTTTAAATGTCTTTATCTGGTTATAGTATCAGGGTGATATTAGCCTCATAGAATGAATTGGGAAGAATTCTCTCCTTCTTGATTTTTTTTTTTTTGGAATAGTTTCAGGGGAATTGGTATTAGTTCTGTTTTGTACATTTGGTAGAATTTGGCTGTGAATCCATTTTGTCCAGGGTTTTTCTTAAAATCCTTGTTTTATTTTCTTAAATGGGCAGAGAAATGCATCAGGAACAGCTATGGAGTGTGACACCTTGTCTTTTTCTTTTGGGGTTTAGGAGTTTTCTGGTACACAGGTTTTCTTCCAAAGTCTTGGTCCTTCAAGAAAATAGCTATTGAGTTTTCCTTCCTGGAGATTCTCATGGCACAAGTTTGTCAGTAGGACTGACATTGGGGTTTAACCATATGTGATCTTGTATTGTTACATTCATGAGACATGTATTTATGTCTTATACTTCACTAGATTGTATAATTTGTCAGGGCAGAGATTTTGTCTTGTGCTCTAGGCCTCCAGGGTGTGTACTATGCTGAGCATCTAGAGGAACTCAATAAGTTTATTTGCTGAAAGAACAAACTGTTTCCTAGAGAGTGTTCTGAATGTGCTATGATGTTATTTTTAAAAAAGAAAAAAGCAAAATGCAACATAACTCCCCAGTATTTATAGCCATGTTTTAGAAAACATGACATTTTATCTTAGTTTTTAAGCAAAATACCATTTCTAAGTCCTTTGTTATTCTAATATCACAAATTCATATTCTTTCTAAAAATTTATGCTATGCTTAAATAGGGTTACCATATCAATTTAATTGACTTCCTGTATTTCCAGTAGTTCAAACCTGTTTTTATTTATGTCTTTTTCAGTAAATTTATAGCTTTGTGCCTGAACTAATGTTTTCAACCATTTTTTCCCCCATGGTGTTTGAGAAATATGATCACAGAGCTTTGTTTGGAAAATGAAAGTCTCATGTGGTATATTCTTTAGACATTTGTTGTTTATAGATGTTATTGAAAGTTTCTCCTTTGCATGACTGTTAGGTGATACTTTTGTACTTGTGTTTTCTCTAATAATATAATTTGGATGATTTCAGCAACCAGGCAGTGATCTGAGCTGACATAGGAAGTCCTGTTTTAGTTTTAGATATGATAATATAATAATAATGATAATAAAGTAAAACTCAAAGTATGTCTCCAGGTGACATTAAAAATGAGAGAACCAATAACATTCAGAGGAAGTTAAAGTCAAACTGGATATAACTTGGAATGCTGATGTCAGGCTGAGAAACCAGGTTAAGAACTCTGCATGCAGTGTTAGAGCCAGAACACAGCTCCCTGCATAAACCAGAATCTGCCTGCTCAGCTCATACTGTGGGTAGAACCGAGTCAACTCCGATATATTGAGACCCCTGTAGCACTAGAATGTGGGCCAGAATTCACCTACAACTTGATTCAGAAATAAAAGTAAAATCTACTTCAGGACATAAAAGTTATAGCAGAGGAAATTGTGAAATAACCTCTACAACTCAGGATAAGTGTTTAACCCTTTTGCAGAAGACAATTCCCACCAAATTTGATGAGTTCATAGAAAGAAACAAATCTTAGTACACAAGGGAAGCTAACACCATGAGAGATAGTCTAAAGATGCAAGAGATGGTCACGTTCAAGGAACTACAACTGATAAGACAATACAAAAGGGAAGTTAAAATAAACATATTTAAAAATTTTAAAAAGACAAGTAATAGAATTCATAAGTCAAGACGTACAATTAAAAGCAAGAACAAACATTAAAAATGTACAAATTCTAGAAATGAAAAATATTATTATCAAAATGATGTCAATGACAAAATATACCCTGACTACACAAGTTAAACAATAGTCTAGATACAGGAAAAGGAAGAACTAGTGAAGTAAAGTAGATGATAGAGTTGAGCAAATTACTACTGAGACATAAGGAGTTGGAGAAAATGAAGATGCTAGGAGACATAGAAGATGTAAAAGATACAAAGGAAAGCTATGACTTTTTCTGTTAGGACATCTAGGATGATAAAATAAAAAAGAAGGAGAGAGGCAATATTTGAGAGGTAATGACTGAGAGTTTTCTGAAATAGAAGAAAGACACGTGTGTCAAGCAGGGTAAATAGAAACAAACCCACATCTGGACACATCAGAGTAAAATTGCAGAACTGTAAGGAAAGGGGAACCATTTAAAGGTGCCAGAGAGAAAAGGTGGGTTACTTTTCAACTTGGAAACAAATGACAAGTAGAATTATAGGAGTTAATTGCCAGAATAATAGATACTAGAAAATAGACTCCTATCCCAAACACAGAGGGAAAATAATGTGAAACTGAAATTATATCATGTAAGAGTGGTAAAGACATCCCCAGATATACATACACAAAGCACATTCCTACTTTCATACCCTCATGGGAAGAAATTCTCATGCAGACACTTCAGAAAGAGGGAAAATGAACCCAAATTCAGGAAGAGCTCATGACCAAAGAAACCACTCAAACATGTTGGGAAGTATAAATGCATATTGGCTAATAAATAGTGTAACTATTAACTAAATAGCCACTAAAATAACATTTTAACACCACTATATGGGGGGTGGGATTAAAATGATGGTTAAGCTACTAGACACCAAGAACGTGAAAGGTCGGATCATATGACGCTATTTGGAGAGAAGTAAAAACATTTTAAGACTCTTGTTTGGGAGTAGGGCAGAAATATTTTAAACTCAATACTTCGTTAAAAAATACACACGATTAAGGATGCATGTTATGTAGGTTTATATAGGGTAACTTCTAAAAGAAACATCAAGTTTGTGACAGTGTTCCCTCTGGGAAGAGGGGATAGGAAAAGTGAGCTGGGAACTTCACCGTTATCTGAGGCAGATGTGGACAAGGACACAGCTTTCGGTCTCAGCTTCCCAGGCCTGAATGTCAACTCTGCTTTTGTTGTGGGCTGAACTGGTTCCCCCAAAATTCATACGTTGAGGTTCCCAGTACCTCAGAATATGACTATGTATGGAGATAGGGTATTTTTTTTAACCTTTTAAAAATTGTATTTAAGGTTTTGAAATACATATCCATGGTGAAGTGATTACGACAGGCAAGCAAACTAACATATCCATCTCCTCACATAGTTACGTTGTGTGTGTGTGTGTGTGTGTGTGTGTGTGTGTGTGTGTGGTGAGAGGACCTGAAATCTACCTTCTTGGCAAATTTCAAGTATATAATACAGTTTTAACAACTATTATTGTCGTGCTGTACATTAGATCTCAAGCCTTGTTCATCTTATATAACTGTAGCTTTGTACCCTTGGATCAACAACTCCCCATTTCTCCACCATCCAACCCCCAGTACCACTGTTCCACTCTGAATCTACGTATTCTACTTTCTCAGGTTTCATGTATAAGTGAGGTCACTATTTTTCCTTCCATGTCTGGCTTATTTCATTAGCATAATGCCCTCCAAGTTCATCCTTGTTGCAACTGGCAGAATTTCATTACTTTATAATGCTGAATAATATTCTCTCTCTCTCTTTCTCTCACAAGTTCTTTATCTATTCATCCGTCAGTGGGCGTTTAGATTGTTTGCATAGCTTGGCTACTGTGAATAACCTCTAATTAAGTTAGAATGAGGTCTTTAGGGTGGGCCCCAATCTGACTGGAGTCCTTCTAAGAAGAGGAGATTAGATATAGGCACAGAGGAAAGAAGATGTGAAATCACAGGGAGAAGACAGCCATGTACACGACAAGGAAAGAGGCCCCAGAAGAAAGCAACCCCGCTGAGACCTTGATCTCAAACTTCTAGCTTCCAGCATTATGAGAAAGTAAATTCTGTTGTGTAAATCACTGTCTGTGGTACTTTGTTATGGCAGCCCCAGCTAACTAATATAGCCTCTTAAAGCTGGGTGACTTAGTACATGCTTAAAATTCTATACTGCAGATTCCTCTCTGTAAAATTGAGATAATAACAACCTGTCTCAAAGGGCTTTGTAAGATTTAATCAAATTAATGTATGTAAAGCAATTGGAATACTGCCAGTACATGGTTAAACCTCAATAAATGTTAGTTATCATTATTTCTTTTATTAAAAATATTAAATGTGACAAACTATTAACATTGACTAATTGTGAGTGGTGAGAATATCAATATTTGTTATATTATACTTTGTACTTTTAGGTGAATTTAAAATTATTCTGAACAAAAGTAAATTGATTCTTTGTACTTCATTCATGTGGGGACTTGATAGAAAATTGAAGAACACTGCAGTTGATGTCATGGTAGAGGGTTTATTAACAGCATTATTCATTTGAAAACTATTTAAAAAGCACCTACTATGTGTTAGGTACTAAGCTAATCCTTTGAGTATTAACCAATTGTCATTCTCTTCTGAGGGTTTTTTACTGCCAATAAAATCATTTCAGAACTTGTGATCCATTCTACAATTCCACGTCTGCCCACTGCTCGGCACAGGGGCATTTGCCTAGCAGAGCTTACTGCAGACACACAGCCCAGGTGCTTTGTGGCCCTGCTTAGAGGATTTGATGCATCTGCAGTAATAAAGAAAGCTAGTTGAGAAGAATTAGTGATTTTGCTAATCATCCTATTAGTTGAAGTTATCAGGTCTCTAGAATACAAAGGCGAATGGAGTAGGTGACTGTGAAACCAGAAACATCTCTGGAAGTTAGAATTAATGATATGCAAACCAGGGTCCCTTTGTGCATGAGTGTCATCCAGATGCACCCAGCTATAAAAGAATAGTGCAAGAACTCATTAACTGGGCATCCTGTACAACTTCAAAAACAGATCTCCAGCAAAAGCATGAGTTTTCTGACAACCTCCTGATGCCTCAAAGTTGTGGGGAAAAGCTTTGTCAGACCCATAGCTCACCATGATAGCTCAAAGAAACAGCCAGTAGGGTCCGAGAAAAGCTTATCTCATTTAAAAATGTATCCATCATTAAAATACTTCACTTGGCTTTGCTAAAGTCACACTCCCATCCTCATTCCAGGGAGCTGTTGCCTCGAAGTTGATTTCAATAATGCTGCTGCTTCTTCTGAACAGAGTCACGAGGAGACCCAACAACTCTCGTATAGTATCAGCTGCTTGTGATAAGGCGAGGGATATTAACACTGTGTCTTCCAATTTCTACCCCATCAGCTGCCCATGAGGAGGGAAAATCTAAGCGATTAATATGAATCGATCCTGTTAAGTTGTAACATATAAGGAGATGTTAACAATAAAGAATGAACAACGGTTTACATAGTGTCATCTTTTGCTACCTATGAACCTCTCTACAAGGAGAGAGCACCATAGAAAGTTCCTTAGAAACTCTGGTGCTTTGCAAAAAGTCCTGTTGGAATTGAAAGACGTGGATTCTCACCCTGGCCCTTCACTGTCTAATTATGTGATCTCGAGTGATCCCCTTTATCTTTCCTGAGCCTTGGCTTACTCATTTGCACACTGCAATGCTAACATTTACTCTGCAGGACGAGCGAGGATGAAAGGAGACTCTGTACACAAAAGTACGTAGTGCAGTGCTCAGCATAAAGTGAGTCTTAACAGAAGCACTTTTTGGACTTTTTTTTTTCCAATGGAAAATAAACAGATCAAACTTTTTGGAGTTTTTAACAGAAAAGTTAAACTGTTTCTATTACATCAATTTTAACAAATTCACTTAACAAACACCTAATGGATGTCTACTCTTAGCTGGGTGCCGTACTCAGAGCTGGAAATGCAGAGACGAAGAAGGGGAGATTTTCAGTCTGGTGGGGAATGAAGACAAAACCCCAAACCTCATGAGTTCCGCCACAGAGACACACAAGATACAGTGAGGATACAGGGATGTGAGAAATCAGTGCTTCAGTCCCATCACATTAGGGCTTTATTATATGAGTTTTAGCGGGGGACACATATATCCAGTCCATAGCAGGTTAGGTCTTGGAGAATGAAGTTTATCATGGGGACGAGAGAATAAAGGCTCCACAAGACACAACTGCAGTGCAAAGCCATAGGGATATGGATCAGATTGCCACCTTTGGGGAACTGCAAGTGGTCAAGAGGTCTGTTGTGGCCTGAGCGTAGAGTGCCATGAGCTCCTTGTGGTCAGTGGGGAGGGGACCGGGCTGTAGAGTTAGGCAGGGCCAGATCAGAAGGCGCGTGCATGTGCACCCCGTGCCTGCCTCCGCAGCAACGGTGCCCTCTGCCCTGGCAGCTGATCTCACGGCCGACTTCCCTGGCTGGTCAGGGCCTGGGGCTACCGCTGCCCCTCTGGCTCCTCTTTTGGGGTTTGCTCGTCCCTCCCCTTCAGTGCTGGCCTACTCATCTGCCTACTGCTCATCTCCAAAGGCTTATCAGACAGACAGCACCAACTGCTAATTTCTGGCTGCCTCCCCGGGGCACAACAGATGAGAGAGGCCAGGAGAATGAGCGCGGGCCCTTCCTGATATTCTGCTTACCCTGTGGGGCAGTCTCCTCTCAAAGTACTAAACTGAAAAGTGGGAGGACGGCCTCTCTGGTTTTGATTTTCACCTTTACTGACCAGGGTGGCACTGGGGGCGAGGCAGGACACTCCTGATTTGCCCTCGTCTAGGCTGCTCTCCCCACACCCACCCTGCTGGGCTGGAGGGAGTGGGGTTTCCCTTCACTTACTCTCTTGTTCTTCTGTGAAGAGGCGAGTCCTCTGAGTCACAGCGCTCTTCCCAGTCCCAGCCTCCTGGGGAGGAGGGGGCGCGGGGCGAGAAAACACCTCACCAATAAGGTAACATCAATGGCGAAATAGTTCTTAAAAATACAGTAGATATTATAAGTGTGTTAGAGAATCCGCATCATTCCATAGTGAACGGAGAGCACCCACAGGCGTCGCACCACCAGGCGCAGCCCGGCAGGAGCGTTCAGAGCTAATATGGCTTGGGGAGGGGCACTCAGCTGTTCCCTGCTGTTGGAAGAGACTTCACTGTCAGGCCTAGAGCTGCTTGGCAGACTCACCTCTCGCAGGCTACGTGGTCTCAGGCCCTCCCACATATGTAGGTAACTGCCCTATCAGTTATGTGGATGAGCGGGTAAAATTGCACAGAGGCCTTAAAAATAAGAAAATCGCAGCTGATGTCTTGCAATTAGAAAATGATGAGAGGTATAGGGTGTGTGGGGGATGAGGATTCTGAAATTTTCGCACTAGTAGCCAGTAATGTAAGCAATGGGCGACTGACTCCTGGTGGCCAAAGGGACAGATGTGAAGCCTGGGAAGTGGTGTCAGATCCACGGCAGCTCTTCAGAGACAAGCGCCCCAAACCCCTCTAATACAACCCAAGGCCTAGGAACTGATCCTGATCCCTCCTTTCCTGTGACTTGGTTGTTTAACTTTTCCTTCAATTCTGTGAGCTACCCAATATCCTTCTAGAACATTCCATTTTCTTTTTTGTCAGTGATTATACCTAGCCTTGATTAGTTTCTGTTGTTTGCAATCCAGAAATGCAATTAGTGCAGGGCTGTCTGGGAGCAGGTTGGGAGAGGGGTGGCCAGAGGCTCTAATCATGACTGCATTGACACCTGCCCTGGGTCCCGGATCAGGATCACATATTTCTGTGATAAAGTTAATATGGAATTTTGTCTAAGCATGTGATTTTAACATAGCATTTAGAGAAAAATTCAGAGTACTCAATCCAATGGTGACCCACTGAATTTAGCAAATTTTATTTGAATTGGATCACCACTCTAGCAGAGAGATATGTGATATTCTTTAGAGCTTATTTGAAGTAAGTCACAACAAAAAATGATACATGTTTGTGTTGTCTTGGTTTTACTTTCAACCTGAAGTGTCCTGAGCAAAGGAAGCCATGAGAGGGAATAAAGCTGGATCTACATAAGCCATGAAAACTAGGGTTCTTTTTACTTTTCTCTCTCTTTCAATATCTTTCTCTCCTTTTCGAAAATTGTTCATCATGTGAGTGCAAAGATGGAATTGTTTTTCCATTGCTACTATGTTTTGTTTCTGAGGGGGAAAAAGTTTCGGAGAACTTTGTATTGCCTCTTATTTTTTAATTAAAATATTTCGGGGAGAAAGCATCTTGCTGGGATTAAACAAGATGAAAACCAGGCTAGAGTGTTTCCAAAGAAATTCTTCATGATACAGTCTTCTGGTGAAATGTTTTCTCTCTCCCTTTCCTAAAACTTTTAAATGATATCTCATCCATTACTGGTCTGATACAATCAAAGGGCCCTAAAGATGCGTTTCAGACTTTCATGAGCAGCTAGATTCTCTGGATTTAGGTTTATATTGTGAAAAATCTGAATAGTGGCTGGTTCATATTTAGATTTACTTGGGGACCATTTTACTTCCTCAAGATCCATCTATATATTTCCAGTGAAAATCAGGTAATATAGAAAGAAACAATCACTAGGTGTTGGTTCCAATTCTCTTCCACCCACCCCAGTGACCCCTGTCACTTTACTGCAGACATTAGTAGCTCATGCTTTTATTCAATAATTGTGATTCTTTAATATTGTCATTATTTTCTAATACCAAATGCATGCTGGTAGCTTTGTTTTGCTCTTCCTCACGTTGGAGGAATTTTCTCCTTAAGTGATATGGCTCTTTCGAAAGACTTAAGTAACGAGAGTTCTTTTGGGTTTTCAAACAATCGTCATGTTCTCTTGGTCTTGCTTGTGTCGAGAATTTAGAATATATTTCTCACTGGATGGATTAGAGGATGTTTGAATGAAGCTCCCAGTGCATTCTCCAGGTATCCTCGAACTGCATCCTAGAAGGCGCATGGGTCTTTAACTCTCTTCTACCCATTGGTAAGTTAGTTTCTGGCCTTTTAAAGATAACTTTTTTTGAAAACCTTCATCCCTCATTGTTTATTCAAAAGTCTTGATGCTGCGACATGATGATGCATCTCAAAGATCCTGTTACCATTTGTGTGGGGCATAGTACCTTCACACAGATAGGATTCCTGGTCTTCTGAGTTGATCTTCTGGACTTCTAACTTGGATCGTGCTGGCCCTGATGGACTAGATGACTTCAGTTATCTGAATTAGGTTTAAAAATGTTTATAGTTTTAAAAAAATAGCACCTTGCTTTCAGGTGGAATACACCAGGGTTTGGAATGTGTTTTTATGGGTGAACATTTAGTCTCTAGGGAGTATTTCTCATAGAGTGGTCCATGCATCTGCATGGGCTACTTGTAAGTTCACCTAGGATGTGAAAAAGCTTGTTTTTAATAGGCAAGTAAGTTCCATGAGGACAGGGACAGTGTCTGTCTTGTTAAGATACCACATCCTAAATACTTAATAATACTTAATTAAATATTCATTGAATATGTGGATGGCCTTAAATGGCCACAGTTCATGCAAAGAAAATATATTACAATTCTCAATAAGATGTATGATTATATTGGTTTCTCTGCCAGTGGTCAGAGAAGCTGGAGTTTACAATGGATGGCCCTTCTTATTTCCCTGTATTGTTAAGCCAAGAGCAATGCTTGTGATGAATGGCTGAGTATTGAAATAGCCTTCTCCAAGTACTTATTTGGAGGAAGGCGAGAAAAGTTTCTAAGAGATTGTCATCATTTACAAAACCATGATGCTAAATGGTATGAAGTCCAGAGGGACGGTGTTTCTATGGGCTAGAAGAAAATTACACTGCATGCTGTTGCTAGGCAACTGCCCATGCCAGCTTCTCTTGAATGAAGGCCAAGAGAATCAACAGAAACCAATGGTCATATGAGAAGAGGAGTTTTCCCCCAGAATACCAACTTTTGTTCTCTTTTTGCCATTATAGATACTATAAATCTTGGCCAGTATTTGGGGAAGAGGGGCTCTGAATGTGGCAACAATTTAACAAATTGTCTGCAAAGCCATTTCATAAAATTTTGCTTATGGTGAAGTATTAATTATAGGATTTGTGTATAAAATGTAAATTGGGAAAGAAAGAACACATTTCTCCACATAATGTTCCATTTACATCAATATGTAGCCACCCACCTATTTTTTCCTATTTGAATATTCCATTCCATTCCTTTCTCACTTTGGCTACATGCTTCATGCAGAGTAGATCTGCTCTAGACAGCATGTTCAAACTACATTTGTAACTAGAAAATTTTTTCTTTCAGCAGGTGTTCAGGGTGCTGTGGTTTACTATGGGTAACTTAACAGATCCATTATTTTTGTTGCCTGGAAGCATTCCAGTAGAAGAAATTGTGGCTATGGCTATTACTATGTTGTGAATTGCACTCAAAACTTAGAATCACAGAGTAGTAAATCTATTGCCTTAAATTTTATTTTATCCAAATTTTATGCACAGTTCTGAATGAATCAGGTACTGAGTCACTTAAACTACATCACATACCTACTATGTGCTAGACATTGTACTTTCTCATATGCAAATTGTGTGTGGGTAATGAAGTCACACTAGCATACACATTAACAAACTTTAGTTAAAATGTATCCAAGGTTTATTTCCCAGCTTGTCTTTGCCGTATAGTCGATCCTACATGGTTATTTCTTTTTATTTTGAAACATAGTGAATGGGGTTGACACTGAGGCCTTCTTTGCCATTGGTCATAGAGTTGTAGACGTCCAGAGTTGCTTCCAAGACTGCTCTTGCAGGGAGGGAGAGGAAAGCCCAGAAAACAAGTCTTGGGGCCTCCTTCCAACTTTAACCAGAACTCCTCTGTTCAATCCTTTTTACACCCTGGGGTTTTATATAGCATTTCATTTGAAAAAGGAAGTATGTAAATCTCTGATATAAAACTTGATAATTCAGGGAGAATAATCTGTTAATAGTATTTCTCATAGCGTGGTCCATGCATTTGCATGGGCTACTTACAAGTTCGTCAAGGATGTTCATTAAAAAAGCTGAACCCCTACTGTATACCCCTCCAAAAATCCTATCCTTTACTTCCTTTATTCACTAAGTAGCCACTAAAATGAATTTTGTGTGAATTATTCTTCTGCTTTTCTTTGCCCTTCTCCTCTGTATGATTGTATGTAACCCAAAACAATGTATTGTTCGGTTTTGTCTGTGTTTGACCTTTATATAAATGAAATTATACTCTACGCATTATTTTGTTACCTGTCTTTTGTTTTTTAAGGTTATGAGATTCATCCATGTCAGAATGTATAACTATGGCTTATTCATTTTTATGTGTATTATAATCTGGGTATGAATATTCTAAAATTTATCTAGTTTTCTATTTGTGGGCTTTAGTAGTTTCAAGTTTTTGCTCTCAGAAGCAATGCTTGCCATAAATATTTTTCTACATACCTCTTAATTGTGGAAAAGTTATGGGTATACACTTAGAATACATACCAGGGTGTATGCCTAGGTGTATAATTACTGGATTACATGTGCAAGTTCAAATTCACTAGATGATGCCAAATTTCCTCCAATGTGATTGTATCAATTATAAAAATATAAGAAATTCTGTTGATTTTATGGATTCTAACTAGATAACTACACACATTTCTAACAAAATGCAGGAGATTGGGGGAGGCACAATTCTGTTTGCATTCATCTAGTCAATGTTTTCTCAAAGAATCCTGACCCTGCCTTAGCTGTACATGGTTAGAAGAAAGAACTCAAAATTTTAAAGATCTAGATATAGAATTTTCAGCTTGAGGTCTTTAATATCTCACTTTCCATTTATTATTGTGGTTTTCAGCTTCTCTGTGTATTGATGAAAATTCATTTCTATAGAAAGTTGCTATTTACTATAGCAAAGGCTGTTTATGGTTTTGTGGCAGTGGCTTGGATTTCTCAACCCTAAATCCCTGAAAACACTGTAAATCTTCACTGAGTCCATCCACAAGCTCTAAACCGAATAATACGCCCCTTAATAATTGAGAATTATTGGTGTTTTTATTGAAGAATATATGGTAGAACTGCCGCAAATATTTTCTTTTTTCTTTCTGCCCAATTTCAGCCTAACTTAAACACTCAGAAATATTATTGATCTTCATCCTTTCCTATATTTCCTACATTGTAAAGACAAGGAGAGTGTACAAATCCTCCCCTTCTTGACAAGGTGCTTGCCTGGTTGGTAGAGGTATCGCAGGTCTGGGAATGGAACAAGGATTCTCTCACTTAAGACTCCTTGGGAAGCCCAAACCAGGGGAGGGAGCAATTCAGTGAATTCTTCAGGGTGCTGGAGAACAAAGCCAAAGTCAGGGTGTTTCTTCTGAATTGTCACTAAGACAATGAAGTTAGGCAAGTAGAGCTGCTATAAAGAAGGAAGTCTAGCAATATATACTAAATAACAGACTGGATGGAAAAATTCTGTTTATACCAAGCAGGAAAAAGGCTGCAATTTATGAAGCTCTAAATGAGTTATCAAGGTTTCTCTTTATGGGAGAAGATAATATTAACAGCTGTTGTATTGGATTCCATTTGCTCAGTTCAATAGGACTATTCTAATGGTTTATTTATTTAATGTTTAACCTCATGTAAATATTTTGGTCTGATTGTAACATGCATTTCATTTCCACATTTCAGGTTTATACTTTTGTGATGAGGTGTTTTGTATATGCTTTTTTGATTCCAGGAAATTGTCGAACGTAGTGAAGCTGTGTTTGAGAACAAGGGGTTGATGTAACGATTATCAATGAAGATCAAAATTCTAGCGAGTTTTTCTTGTTATATTAGCAGCAAATCCCTCTCTGCTTCTTTGACTTCTATGATAGATGATGCCCTTTCTCCTGCTGTCTTTCCGTTTCTCTCACTGCTGCTTCGCAGTTGTTTTAACTGATTCCTCTTGTTAGGAGAGACTAGATTATGCTCTGGTAACAAAAATGTCAGTGGCCTAACAGGGCAAGCATTTATTTCCAGCTCATGCTACATGTCCTATGAGGCCCAGGCTCAGGGACCCCCTCCCCTTGTGGCTGTGCTATTGGGACACATGGGCACTTTGGTTGCCACAGCAGGAAAAGAAACCTGGAGAGTCATTTGTGGGCTTTTCTTCTCCTCAGCCTGGAAGTGACACGTGCCATTTGTACTCATAGCCCAGTGACTGGAACTCCTCACCTGCATCTACCTGTCTGCAAAAGGGCTAATAAGTGCCATGAGTGGGAGGAGACCCAGGTACTAGTGGACACTGGTCATACCTGCCATGGTTCTCTTCCTCTGTTGGTCCTCTGAATGAATTGAATAACTGGCCATCATGGGCCAGTCTTCTTCGTCTCTCTCTCAACGGTGTTGGTTGTCTCTACTCACTCTAGTATTTCCTGTAGCATTTAGTACAAAGCTTTCTGTTTCTTAGATGCTTAACATTTGTAGCACTTACTTGAACTGGAGCCAGTGGATAATATTAGTGCCTCTGACTGCAAAAAGTAAGTCTGACAGCTCAGACTTCAAAAAAAAAGTGAACTTTAGGTGTTGAGTGTTATGTGGAGAGGTAGTTACATGGCAAAGGGGATGAATAGAAGGACAGAAACTTATGGGTGAGAGTAAAGAGGAGGGAAATAGTCTGCTTTATTGGTTTGCTAAACAAACAAACCAACAAACCAACAAAGGAATAAGAAACAACCTAAAGTGTAGAAAAGCCACGATCTGGATATAAAATGATCTGGATTCAAATCCTAAGTGTGTCACGAATTACTATGTAGCTTTGAGGAAATAACTGCAACTCTCAGAGTCTCATGGACCAAGATAAGGTATTGATCCAGAAGATCACGTTTCTACTCTTTCATAAAAGGTTCCTAGTGATTGTTTATTGATTGCCATGTGTCTTGGTCTGGCCTGTAGCCCTAGGCCTTCCTCCTCATTTTGCCAGGTTTCCGTACCTACGTAAGGGGACAGGTTTGATGAGATGTTAAGCATGTGGAGGTGGGGGCATTGCTGTGTGATTAGGGCTGTCCTGCTTGATGTTGGCTTCCCGGTGGTCTTCCTTACCTGTCCCCAGAGCTGGCAAGTCACCAGGTACATGACTTCATGGATGCAGACACACTCGTAATTTTTTTACATTTTAGCATTACAACTGAGAATTTCAAAATTCTGGGGCAGAGTTCAAGATAGGCAGGTCGAGATAGACATTATTTCTACCTAAGTTCAGGTGAAGTGACAAAAAGACATTTAAAAATAATTAATAAAAATAAATAAAGCCGTAACAATATCAGAAACCAAGGAAAAGGAACCTATGGCAGACCAGAGCATTTGAGGAACTACTGGGAGATGAAAAATGGGTAGGATATGATGGAGAGAGAATAATCAGGGAAATCTGCTTGCTGGGGGTAAGAGCTAGAGTTGACTAGACCAGGGAAGAGTGAGGTTCTGCAGTAAGACCAGGAACGAAGCACATGCCAGGGTACTTAATGAAAGGACACATCCCAAACATCTGAGCCACAGGGCCACTGTTCCAAGTCTTGAACTTACCAAGCTTATCGGGTGGTAGCTTTAGCCCCAGACTAACATATTATAAATATACTGGGTGATCTGCCTGAGAATGATTTTGAGTGAGTATGAAGCTTAAAGGAAGTAGAGCAGAGTTGAAGCAAGTCAGGACAGCCAAGCCAGGCACTAGAAAAATTAAGGAGAAAGGGCATCTCCACCAAAAAGTGAAATGCGCTAAGGTTCTTGGCCTTGAGTCAAATCCTCCTTCTCTGGATTCCTGGAGGGCACTCCTTGGAGAAGCTTCCTTGTGGGCACAGGTGCCACTTATAGTGTCTGCAGTGATCCTGCCCTCAGAGAAGGGGCCCATCAGAAAGACTGACAGCTCCCTTAGCTGGTCCGTCTAGACTGTGATACCATAGTTACAAATTGGCAGTTGAGGATCACTGCATTTCTCATTAAAGCCACTGTCATCAAAGAGAATCATGATGCATAAACAGAAAAATCATGATTCAGGAAAAACAGATAATTCAAGGTGGACAAAACGATTTTAAAAATTGAAAATTCTTTGAGATTCAAGAAGATGAACATACATAAAGGAGAACAATTATAATGTTATCTATTGTAATAAAGAGATATTTAGAGAAAAACAATGATTGCAGAAACAATTTCAATAAATGATTAAATATTAGAAAAGTCAGAGTAAAGTTCAAGCTGACCATCTAGACAAAATCAAGGAACTGTCCCAAGATGTAGAGTATAAAGGGCTACGTCATGAAAAATATAAGATAAAAGGTATGATATAAAAGACAGACCTGAGAGGTTCAGCAGCCCTCCCTCCAGAGTTTCAATCCTCTCCTAGAATGGGGATGGGATAATAATGATAGAAATCTTGAAGACAATTTCACTCAACTTAAGAAAAACATACGTCTGCAGATTAAAAGTGACATTGAGTTCTGTGCAGGAGAAATGAAAGTAAATAAATAGAAGTCCTATCACTACATATAACCTGTGAAAGCTGAGAACACTAAGGAAACAGCATCCTGAATCCTTCCAGAGAGGAGGGAGAAAAAAGAAACAAAACCAACCAACCAGCCAAACAAACAAATAAACAAAAACAGTTTCCCTGAAAAGGCATGAGAATCAACAGAGCACAGAAGATGGAACAATACTTACAGTAACGAATGCTGAAAATCTTGACAATGTAAAACTAATTTTATAAGGGGAGAAAAGTGGAATGTAGTGCCAGTTTTAAATTCCTTATCTTTCTATCTAATAGTGACAAATTTAGAAATAGGATTCTACATATGTTCAATGAAGACAAAATTGATTATCTCTGAGATGTGGAATTTACGGGATGCGGAGGAGGGGGGCTTTTCTTTCTTTCTTTTTTTTTTCTTTTAGAGTTGGGTAAGATTTGATTATTTTTAAACCATTTGCAGATATTAATGATCGAGAAAGAATCACCGGCAGGCAAGTCTCATTATCCAGGGGCTCAGCCCTTCTTCTCACAGTCACGCTGTGTGGCCGTTTCCCCTGGTTAGACCTTCTCCAGGCCTGAATGGTCAGCTGGCTGCTGTGTCCTCGTGGACAAGGAGCTTGGGTACTTTGCTTACTTCCCTTGGGGAGGTGCAAGGCCGTTGGAAGAGCAGGGAAGAGGTGTCAGGGCCAACTCCTCGGTTCTGTTAGTTTATCAGAGCAACTTGATTAGTCTCTTGGTTCTGCTGCCTCGATGTTTTCATCTGTAACATGGTGAGGATGGATTAAATTGGTGAATTTCACACTGTGTTTGCAGAGCTCTGAGACTGCTGGTGAAGTCCTTGGGGGGAAGCTCCTGAGAATGAAGGGGTTTTTGGGGAGGGCTCAGATTCTCCACCCCTAATTCCACCGAAGCAGTTGTGCATTGGCCTATTTTAATTATTGATTTCCATATAAGATCTCCTTTGAGTGAAGGGCACCGTGTGAAAAGAGTGTGAATTCCGTGGCACTTGACTTTCTCCAGGGTTCTTTCGAGCTCTAAAATCTTATGATTCTGGAAAAGACAACTATGCACAAAAAAAGATGTATTGAATATTAATGAACAATCTTTTTTCTTTTTATTCTTTTTGAAAACAAATTAAGGGATAAAAGATTCCTTTGGCACACACACATTATTAGGCTTAGGAAGAAAATGTAGGATTAAGGACAGTATCACATTTGAGTCTAAGCTCTTTTGTAAGTGTCAATTTTCATGTCTGCAAAGTTTTTGTTTATCGGGCTTCCTTATATGCATACAACTCTACCAGCCGGCAAATTTATCGCTTTTTTTTCACATCCAAGGAAGAGATATGTAATAGTTTAATTAAATCTCCCCCTACTTACTCTATCGTGGTGCTTCCTAACCATACATTTTCCCTTTTTCTGCTGTCTGTGAGATGATAGAAATGACAGAAAGGAGAGATACTGCTTGGGCTGTGCAAATGCCTGGATATAAATTAATCTTAAATTAATCTGGAAAACATTAACTTAAACTAATATTTAATGAAGTTTAACTTTTGGGAAGTAAATTGTGATTTGCTCCAGTATTTCAATGCAGGCGGCTGCGGTAGTGTGGGGCCTGGGCAATTAGACACCACGCCGGCAGCTTAGCTGTGGTGAGATGCACTTGCTTAGGATTTCTACCTGGTATTTCTCACTTTCTAAGTGACACAAGAAACCTCTTTTCTTTTTTTTTTTCTGTGACATTTATTAGTCTTTGCCCTGCTTTTAAGCAAATCATTTCTCTACCTAAATTTCATGCTTTCAATCATTCATTGACCAAATATTTGCTGAGTGTCCGTGCCATGCTAGGTGCTAGGGATGTTATGGTGAACTACGTGGGCAGACACCTGCATTTGTGGGGATCATGGTCTCCTGCACCCCTGTGACCGGGGAGTGTGGAGCACTGGGAGTGCACAGTGAAGGGACCGCCTCCCCACACCATGGGGTCTGGGAGTTAATTTCCATAACCACGAAGGCCCATCTGCCTGACTTAGAGATGACCACAAATGTACAGACCATGTGGGCCTGCATAACTGCTTGATGCTGCAATTGGTCCAGACCAACAGGAATATGGACATTATCTGATTCTTTCTTGAGAAAGAAGGTAGCTTTCATGGTCCCTCTGCCAAATTTGGTTGGATGTTGACACTGATGACACAACCTCCTCACCCCTGAAGAAGGAGGGTATGAAAAGATTTGTCACTTACATAATTAAGGTCTTGGGGGAGAGCAGGGCCAGCCTCTTAAGCAGGCCTGAGACAGCTTGACAGAGAGCCAGGGAAGAGCCTGGCCTGGGTTTCCGTGTGGTTAGGATGGGGCCAGATGAAGGTTCCTGGGCCCGGGAGGGACTTCTGTGGTTTGTCTCCTGTAGGCACCAAGGGAGGAGCTTTGTTATCAGCTTGTCCAGATGTGCGGCACAAGGGGAGGGGAGGCTTAAAAGCTGTCAGCAGTCAAAGGCAAAAAATAGAGTCAGAATCTTCATTACAGCGGCCAATCCACTTCCCCACATGAAACGAAGCTTTTCTTTGCCTTGAATTCTAAAGCAAATTGCTTACATGAGACTAGGCAGGGGGCCCACATAGAACTACTGGCAATGTTCTTCGCCTCGCCTCGATTTTAATAACAGATGCAGTGATGACGGGTTTGCCTTATTATGAAACTGCAGCTCAGGAGAGCAATTCTACTAGGGACTTTGATGTTAGAGTTCAGGGAGGCAGGAGGGTAGAACAAGAGGAGATCTGCCGTGTAAGCTTCAGATGGTCTTTTTTTTTTTTTTGCTTGCTTATATAACTTTTAACAGCAGGATTTTTGATTGGAACTGAGTAACAGATAACTTAAAAGTGACTCACTGACAATTCTTGGACTATTTTGCATTGTCGATCGAGGGTAAACTCTTACATTATTAATCACAAAGCAGTTAGTGATGTTTATAACGTGCTGTGAAAGATGGGGGTCTGACTAGAGCTGCTTGGTCTTACTTAAATTATTGCAAATTAACTCATGTTTTTCTTTCTTGCTTCTCATTGTCTTTCTTCCTTTCTTCTTTCTTTCTTTCTCTTTCTCTCTTTCTTTCCTTCTTTCTTTCTCATAGGTGGTTGGAATAGGGAGAGGGAGGTATATAAATACTAGATAGGAAAAGAAAATTCTATAAACATTGGATATTTGGATTTGATACTTTGCTTTTTAAATTTGTGTTCCTCCCACTATAGAACAATGACAATCCAGATTTGGTTTTACTTCAAATATCCCTAGAAAACCTTATTTTCATTAATTTTCCTTGGTCTTTTATCAATGCTCTGGACATGAACCTACTTTTGGAAACAAACCTGCTGTGGTGCAGGTCCAGCTGGCATGCAAGATGCTGTCTGTTCAGGAGAAAATGATGTGCAAATCAGGGAAGAATAAGGAATGGAAATATTTGGGGAAAACATTGGACATCTTTGAAAAGGTGGGCATGTTCTCTTCCAAATTGTTCGGTTAACCCTGAAAAATCAGAGGGGTATTCACACTGTGAAAAAAATGAAAACACAATCACAAATTTGAAAGCAGCTGATCCCATTGCCAAGGTTTCTATTATTTCTAACTTTTGGTTGGTGACATGGCATTTAAAGGGGCTTGTATGGAGGACTCATTGCTCTCCTTGATTCGAAAGTTTTCTTTTTCAGACAGAAATGAAAAAGGTAAGAGGAAGCCAACAAGAGAGCCTAGAAAGGATGGTGTGAACATACTAGTTCTCTTTCAAATATAAAAGAAGAAGTCAGCCTGAGTAGGGTGTTTCCAACTTTTTTCAACAGCAACAGCTTTAGGTCTTGCTTCGGATGGGGCTGGGTCTCTGTTGCCACGTTTTAAGGTGGGTCGTGAAGTGAGTTCCTGTGTTAAGCTTGGTTTCTTCCCGGCAGGGACATGCTGCATTATTTCTCTCTTGCCCCAGATCTTTAGCACAATTTTGTCCTATTCCTGGAAGACTCACACTGTCCCAAGCAACACACTCTCTTTTTTAGAGATGAATAGCATGCTATATTTGTGCATCTGAATAAGTCAGAAATAACAGGCATGTCTCTTGGTGAGCTTCACTGTCTTTAGAAAGTTGTGATTCAGAGGGGCCCAGGCCCTGAAAAGGAGGGAGATAAGTCTCCCTAGTTCATTTTAATGATACTTATACATTCTGAACATGTAGCACCTATGAGACACTGTGCTAAATGCCATGAGACATGCAGGGAAGAATGAGGCATGGATCCTGCCCTCAAGGGTTTGACAATCCAGTTGAGATAATAATGTCTGTGTGTGTGTCTGTGTGTGTGATATGAGGAATAGCATAGGCTGAAACAGCAAGTTTCAAGCTTACAATGCAAATACTAAATCAGGGAGTGTTAAGAATGCTCCAAGCTATACTTAAATAAAAAGAGCAAGAGCAGTAGATCAGCAAAGAATATTAGTACTGGAGGTGGAAGGGAACGTGGGAAAACAGACAGGCTGTCTAAAACCACTTAAAACATATCAGACTCCCCCAACACTAGAAGGGGGAAATTAAATGAGTTTTAAGGCCAAGGAGAAAGGTATATGACCTAAAGCCATCAGATAATATATTAAATTTGGACTTCTATGAAAGGCCTTGATTAGAATTTATAGTAATTACAACTGAGAAGTAAAGGTATGATCAACCTTGGTGCACACTAAAATTGTATGATATTGAGGTGGATGATTTTGCAGTATAAGAAGAAAGTACCAACTGAACTTGGGGTCCACACATCTAGATCATGTGGGCATGGGAGACAGAAAGGGCAAATAGTGGATTAGAGAGAGAAAGCCTCAGGTACACCATATGCCCAGAGAGATACCTGGGAGGTTCTGAGGCCAGGCACCACTGACCTGTTCATTGTGTGCCTGTTAACTGGATGACTCTTTCCTGAAAACCATCACCTGAACCTAGTGCTTCTTGGGAATATGGCAAAAATGAGAAGGTTGTAAGGATCCCTTAACTCTGTCCTTCCGCACCCTAATAAACCCATTCCTCTGGGCCAGCAGAGAGGAGACAAAGGCTTGCATTTGGAAATAGAGTAAATGGATCACCAGTACTTCTATGATCATATCAATTAATGAGCAATTATTATTATACATAGCTACTTTGAGCTTCTCATAGTCAAGCATATGCAAAGTATTCAAGGATTCAGGGACAAATTAGGGCCTGATGTGGATTGAATTGTGTCCTTCAAAAAGATATACTGAAGTCCCAAACCCTGGTACCTGTGAATATGACCTTATTTGGAAATAGGGCCTTTGCAGATGTAATCGAAGTAAGATGACATCATACTAGATTAGGGAAGACACTAAATCCAATGACCAGTGACCTTATAAGGAGAAAAAGATTTGGAGACAGATACACACAGAGAAGAAGGCCACGTGACCAGGGAGACAGAGATTGAGGTGATATAGCTGCAAGTTAAAGAATGCCAGGGATTGCTGGCAACCTCCAGAAAGAAGCTGCAAGAGGTAAGGAAGCGTTCTCTCCTAGAACCTTCATACGGAGCATGGCCCTGCTGACACATTGATTTTGGACTTTTGGCCTCCAGGACCGTGAGAGGATGCATTTCTATTGTCTTAAGCCACTCAGTTTGTTACATCAGTCACAGGGAGCTAATCCAGGGCCTTCATGCAGTGTGACAGAAGAAGTTGGCTCCTGCATCCTTGGTGCCACACCTGCTTCTACCTATGAGGACCACCCAGGATGCAGGACTCCATCCCTTACCAGTTTCCCTAAGCAATCCCACCGCACTGAGCGTGTTGCGATTTTTTGGTATGCTTTAGTGAACATTTGGGAGGTCATCAGAAAGGGGTCACGTATCTTGTACCACATTCTATCATTTACTTTACTCTCTCTCCCTCTTTCTTTCCTTTCCCCACTCTCCTACCTACTTCTTCCTAGGAAAAAAGTGTAAATTCTTTTTCTTAGTTTATGCATAGCAGTAATGGAATACCTTTGGTGTTTGAGTGTGTTCTTGCTCATCAAGATATTTCTGTCTAATACATGTAGGCTCATCTTTCGGGGAATTCTGGCGAACAAGGTTTCTCCATGCCATTACGACTGTGCCCCTTTCTCATTTAGGAGAGAGAGGAAGGGGGACCCGGACAGGTGAGGTGACATGCTGGCTGTTGTTTGCTCCTCTGCTGGGCTCCTCTGTCCTCACTGGTTGTTCCCCTGGAGGAATCCCCTCCTCCTTCTTTTCCTTTCATCCTGAAGGGCCTCACACCTCCTCTCACCTCCCAGCCCTTTCTTGACATCTCTAGCCAGCTTTCACCTCCTTCAGTCTCCAAGGGTCTCACTGTAGCATTTGACTATGCACTGTTGAGTCTGAGTAGTTTCATGTATTTCAGGGGAACTTCCCCGCTCCGAATTCTAGAGGATACATGTAAGCTTTTAAGTGGAAAAGTATCTAAGCAGAGGATGAGGAAACTGGCTCTATAACCAATTACTGTGTGATCATTGGAAGTCTTTTAACCTCTCTGTTGCTTGTATTTTTCATATATATGTATAAAGGTGAGTTAGTCATTTAGAAAGTGTTCTGCTGTGTTTCACCTAGTCCATCACTTTAACAAGATGGTTAAGTTGACCTGATTCATACTAATTAGGTTTCTGAACATGAACAGGCTATGGAGCATTGAAGATATGGTTTCTGCACATGTGCATGCATGAGATTAAATAAAAGTCATGGTTTAAATGCTAGAATCATAAGTCCTGGCTGGCTTCTTTGTCACTGCACTGTTCACATGCTTAAGGATCAAAATGCTTTATAGAAGGAATTTATTGATAGAAAAAAAATGGCTGAAGCCAAAGCTCATAAGTAGGTAGAAGAGAAATAAATCTCTTTTATTATCTCAGAACAGGAGCATGGAGAAGGGAGATGGCGCCACAGGAGAAAGGGTTTGTCCTGATAACAAACTCCCAGCATACGCTAGGCTGGACCCCATGCCCTTAAACCAGGGTCACTCAGGGGTGATATTCAAGAACGGTGCCCACAATACAGAGTGGCCCACCTGGGTGTATACAATAGGGTGGGAATTGTCTGTAGAACATTAAGAAAAAAATTATAAAACTTAGTCTAAGCTGGTTTCCTTTTTATCATTACCATGTGCCAGCATTCTAAACAATGTCAGGGACAAAATACTCTCTGCAAAAAATCTTTTGGGATCTAAGTTCTAAACAATTGTTAGAGTCTCTGTTGAGTTTAAATAATAACCAAATTAGCATATCGCTATGACTTATTCTTATTAAAATTTGATGTGGAATTTAAAGAATCCCTGGCTATACAGTTGGCCCACACACATGTAGGCTATGTGATATGTTCATTTCAGAAGAAAGTACCAGCGGTTCAGGGCTGTTCCAGCTTGCTGTGGGTAGAGTTTGTGTACTCATCCCAGAGGTAGGCTATATCCCTGAGTTTAAATGATAGATTCGAAATAAACAATGGTGGCATAAAGATTGTTAAGGTGAAGGAAGAGAACTTGAGCTGCTTCAGTGCTATCATTCTATGTGAGTGCTTGGAGTTTTTATTTGTATTTACAATTTAAAACAATGAAACAGTGCTAATGCAGAGTGTAAGATTTTTGTTGGTAAGGGCAAATTTAGTTCTGCATGAAATATTTCACTGAATTGGGAGATGTATTTAAAATTAAAATTTATTCTTTTAAAATTACTAAAACCGTAAAAGTTATATGAGTGCTACTATTTAATAATGCCTAAATTGTACCCTTTGCAGACATTTTGGTTTAATTAAAATTTACAAAGTAGCTTCACCAGACAATGATTTATGTAAAATATTATTATATTGAACTGTGACTAGGGAAGCAAACTTGAAACTTTTAGGTATATTAAAAAACAATTGATACATAGTTCTCCTTTTTTCCTTTTTGTATTATTTATTTTAATTTTAAATTTTTAATGCTTTTACTGACATAATTATATATATGTAGTACATTAACATTTTTTCATTGTCTGCAGTTCTTCCCTGACGGTGATCTTTGTTTCATGTCATGATCATTTGTTGTGTAAAGGGATGGCGTGTTAGAAAATGACCAGCTCTCAATGTCAAATCACTCTGTTCACCACCATTCCCATTTAATAGCGAAACTGGTCCTGTGGTTCAGATTTGCCTGCAAGTGAAGCATGGCCTAGTTTTAGGAATCGACTCTGCCATCCCCAGGCAGTGGAATCTGAAGTTGCTCGATTTTCTCATGTGCAGTAACTGAGGGTTTAGAAAACATGATGTCCAAGTTGTTCTCCAGCCCTGAAAACTTTGTGATTCGGACTGACTGTTATACTCATGCACATGTATGTACATGCGTGTGTGTGCACACGCATACATACACACAGTGTCGGCAGGCTTTCCAGCTCAACATTCATTTTAAGGAATTTCTGTCAAGCCTTTTCAGATTCACCTGCTGTTGAGATGGCTGGGAAAATGAGCCTTATCAGTTCTCATTTCTTGGTCTTGGCTATATTCCATCCTAAATTTGATGGTATTTTCAGCATAAACATTATCTGCAAATATCATAATTGTGACTTTTTTCAAATCTTTGAACACACCAGTTTGTATACATTTTACCTGCCATGAACGGCATTCAAGCTACACTTTCTTGTCTCTAATAACTCTTATCAATATGATTTCTTCAAAATCGTCTTAGTCCACCTCTTACATGAGGGACCAGTTCTAGGCGGGCTCTGGCCAGCCTTATGGAGCAACAACAGGATAGTGTCTCCCCTTGGGTCACACTGTCCTGGGCTTGCTGAGGGCTGGTGTGGGACAGCCCTGGAAGTGGCTCATCACTCACAAGGTGTAACCTAGAAGTGCAAGGGGTCAACCCCTGGGCCATGTCTGACCCAGGAAGGGCAGGAGCAAGCGGGTAAGTGCTTCCTCCTTTCTTGACCAGCCGACAGTTCCAGCCACCTTGCATGGGCCTACGGGAGAAGGCTGCTGTAGAGTGAGGCAGAGCTGTTGAAGACAGAGGCCAATGCGGCTTGCACTGACTTTCTGTCCTTCCTGTCTCACTTCTCTTGGTCCTCACAGTCCTTTCTCCTGGTCTCTGCTTGCAAGGGAATTGAGGCTAATGTCTTTCAGATACAGTTTTGAAAGGGGAACCTTCTGAAGAAGGCCTCTGCTTGCAAGGATGCGGCATGTTTCCCTAAAGCTCAGTGCTGTACAGACCCAAGGGCTTATTCCTCATTTCAGCAGATAGGTCCCTTCCCTTGAGTTCTCTTAAAAGCTTTGCTGCCTTTGCAAACCCAGCGAAAAGAGAAACTTGCCCCTTCCATTTCTTTTGCAAAAACTAAAGATGTCAGGAATGACAACATACACGAAGATTCCCATTAGGGGTGTCCGTAGGTCAAGTGTTAAAGTATTTTATCTTTACTCCACTTTCCCACCTTCCCAGTGACCGCAAACTGTTGCTTACAAAATTAAGCTGCTCTCACATTGTAACAGCAGGTGTGGGTGTTGAAGAAGCTCCGATGCACCGCGCCTGGGTGAACTTGCTTGTTCCTGGAGCCAACTGATCCCCTGCCTTGCCTGAAATGTTCTGTGTGGCATGTGGGAGCAAATGACTTTCTGAGGCTGAGCCCAAAAGTTTCCCAAGATGCTCTGTTGTTTTCCTGACAGACTAAAGGACTTATCGGGGCTATAATGAAAGGCAGGTTGCGATCGCTGTCATGTCAAGAACGCTGCAGCCGGGAAAGTCGACATGATTTCATGGCTAATGATTCACTCCCTAATATCAGTGTGGGCTGCAGTGAGGATAACCAAGTTGAGCTGTCTTAGATCAAATGATTCAATTAGGCCAGCTGTCCCTATTTGTCATGGCTCAACTCGCTTTCAAATTACCTTTCCAAAGTGCATACGTGCCTTAGCATAGAAGTTAACAGCTCAACTGTTTTACAAAAAAGGGATACTTAGACATGATTAGAAAAAAGTCACCTTTTTTCTTTTTTTCATCCACCCCAGCTTCTTCCCATCCCCCTGCCCTTTCCCGTAGGAGATGCAGTACACATTTGCTCAGCTAACCCCGCTACAATCCTCATCAGCTATTGTCAGTGTGGTTTTGCCTCTGACGCCTTTTTGGGTATCTCGTGGCAAGAAATGGCTAATTCTAAAAAGAAAGTCTTGGTCCAGGCATTACTAAGTTGCTAGCAGAAGTGCCAAGGTTAAGATGTTTTTCTGACGAGCTTCCAATCCCTCCATTGGCCGTTGAGCATGTTTTGGGTCAGAGAGGAGTTTATGTTACATAGTTGGGTTTTTCCAGCGGTGATGGAAGGACCCAGGGATGAGGAGTGAATGGGTGCCCTCAGTGTGGCTTCAGGTCAACAAGAGATGCTATTGCAAGAGGCAGTGATGTAACTGGCCATCATTTAGAAGGTAAGAGGAGAAGCCCAGGATCTTTGTGTTTCTGTGGGAGATGTATGAATGGTCCCACCGCCCAGGGGGAGAAATAGCCCCCCTGCCACAGGGAGCCAGGATGAGTCCAGGAACATTTGTTGCCTGCCTCCTGTGTGGGGGGCATGGCACCGAGCACAGGAGAAGCAAAACAAAAACCAAGACCTGATTTCTACAGAAACCAAGCCACCCTAGAGGGGCTTGCAAGGAATGACTCTGAAATCTTGGAGTGTATTTGGGGATTGTGGCTATTAGAAGGACAAAAACAAATTGAAGTTAGTCTAGAATGGATTGACTGAAATGGGAAAAGGAAGAAGAGTTTGATCTAAGGGGGGAAAAAGATTAAGAAATTCTAAAAAAGGAGTACTCTTTTGAATGAAATGGCAAATAATGGAATCTAACTACTTAAAAACCTAAATGTTCAATTACGTAAGGGCAGACAGCTGATGAATTGCCAGGTAAAGTACGTGATGGTTACTTTCATGTGTCAACTTGTCTGGGCTAAGGGATGCCCAGAGAGCTGGGAAAACACTAGGTCTGGGCATGTCCGTGAGGGCGTTTCCAGAGGAGATTAGCATTCGTATCAGTGGACTGGGTAAGGAAGATCCGCCCGGCTCAGTGCAGGTGGGTATCACCCAGTCGGTTGACTCCTAAATGGATAAGTGACGTGAGACTCTTGAAATTTCTCTATTTTAAAATGTTCTCAAAAGGTAAGTGAGGAGTACAGTTGTAAGGAGAGCATTCGTGGAAGGTTTGCTGAATGAATAACCATTCTTCCTTCTTTCCATTGCATTTGAAATCAGGCTTATTTTGTATGCAGCTCAGGATACTACCAGGAAGAAAGCAGTCCATGACCGTGGCCATTCCAGACTTTCCTGCTCCAGGCTCTTGCTTCCAACTTATGTGTGTTGTAGACAGCAGCAGGGCAATTTCAGGTCTGTTTCAACTCCTCAGGCCTTTCATAGTCTCAGAGAAAAGAGAAGGCCTGTGCTAGAGTTTTTTCTTTGTCCCAGGAAACATGTACTTCCTAGGCAGAGAAAAAACAAAACAAAACAAAGGATTGATCTGGATAGGGATGTGTTGGCTTATCAAGCCAACTTACTCCAAGTATTGGTTTCACTGATTTGCCAGTTGTTTTTTACAAATCAAGATGCTCCTGGAAAGAAGGAAGATCTTACATTGGCAGCCTCGGAGCCCAGGCACTGCTGCGCGTAGCCCTCACCGAGGCTGAGCAGTTTGGCCACTGGAGGTTCATGGAGAGTCCAGCTGGGTGAGTATCCAGGTCTTTCCTGCCTTGGGCAGCAGTGGGGCTGTGGTTCCACTCCTGAGCTCACTATTTCCCAGACTCGGCTACTCCTTTTGCTTCTGCTGCACTGAGATCCTGCCCAATGTTCTCTCCATGTCTTGATTCAAACTGCCCAAGAAAGAGTTTGGATCAGTCCAACTCATTGTCCCCTACTGGGTGAGGCTGTCACAACTGACAACTTTGTGGGCTGCTGGGCTTCCAGGAGATCGAATGCCGGGAGCTCACTGGCCCCTGTCCACTTGGCTTTCATCAGAGCAACAGGGTCGTGTGGCCCCAGCAAAGCAAGTCACTGGGAAGGAACTGAAAAGAGACTGTAGGGGAGTGTTAGGGGACTGAATGGTGCCCCCCAACTTCCATGTTGAAGCTCTAACCCCAGTACTTCAGAATGTGACTGTGTTTAGAGATAGGGCCTTAAAAGAGGTGATTAAGTTAAAACGAATTTATTTAGTTGGACCCTAATCCGATATAATAGATGTCTTTAATAAGACGAGGAAATTCGGGCCCAGCTATGCACAGAGGGAGGACATGCAGCAACAGAGGGAGAAGATGGCCATCTACCAGGCAAGGACAGAGGCCTCAGGACAAGCCCACCCTGCTGACACCTTGATCTTTGACTTCTGGCCTCCAGAACCATGAAGAAATAAATTTCAGTTTTTTAAGCTACCTAGTCTGTGGCACTTTGTTATGGCAGCCTTAGGGTGGCAAGCAATTTGAGGCAGAATGGTGGGAAAAAGCTTTGAGGAGAAAGTTTGGCAATAGGGCCTCTATTATCTTTCTCCTCCTGGGATGCCTTGGGCAAGTCTAGTCATGTCTCGAGTCCTCAGTTTCCACATGTTTAAATTAAGTAGGTTGGGCCTAGATGAGCTGACCAAGATTCCTTCCAGCTCTGACACCTGTAATGTATGAGCCTCCTAACTGACCCCATTCAAAGTCCCCTCTGTCCTGCTTCCTGTAGTTCACTCTGAAATTTGAACACAAAGGCCCGGGGGAGCATGGGCCTTTGAGGCGCTGTCCTGTGGAAGCCCACAGTTTCCTTTCCACAGCAACTTTCCTACTTATTTCTGTGTTCCCCTAACTAGAGGAATACCTGCCTGGAGACATAATTAGCCTAGTTCCTCCCCGGTAGGGGCTGGCTGCGGGCAGGGCTGCTGCGCTGGCCTGACATACCAAATTCTAAAATAACACTCAGCCGTCGGCTCCGGCCTCGCAAACAGGGCACCGCGGTGACCTCCTCTCCCTCCGTTCCCGTCCTCACTGTAGCGGGGGGGGCTCTGCTTCCTGTGTCCAGCTTTGGGCCTCCTGCCCAGACCGCGATGAGCCAGCTTCTCGTGCTAAGGAGGTCTACCCGGTGTGGCGGGCAGCGGTGTATGGAGACCTCCTCACCTCCAGGGAACCTTGTTCTTTCTCTGTGGCCTGGTGACTAGGACAGGTAAAAAGCCAAGGAAGTGATTACTTAGGGACTGAAGCTGAAACGGAGAGATTTTTATCAGGATGCCAGACTGTTTCCCACTGTACCCCTATCCCTACCACCCTGGCAGTCGGATGACCCTGAGAGCTCGGGTTGTCACTGCTGATGTTTCACGGAGGGAAGCAGGAAGGAAGTTCCCTCACTCTGCCAGCTAAGAGGGAGTCCAGGAAATACCCCGGCAGAGGGACACCCTCTCCCCAGAACTTGAGATGGTCTTGTCATAAATCTTTATGTTACATTATGATCTTTATGTCCCAGACCCCAAAAATAGAACTCTTGAGGAGAGAACAAACAAGTGACCCATGAAGTTGACCAGCACTGAATGACAGGACGTGTCCCAGTCCCTGCTGTCCCACAGCTGTCTGCCGTCCTACCTGGAGCCATATTGTGTGTAAGGGGCTCCCCTAAAAGTCCCCGCTGCCCTCTGGAGGTCCAGGGTGTCCTATCCAGTTTGCTTTATTTTTTTGCCCTGAGTACATGGATGTCGGTGTAAGTCAAGTCATACTGTCCAGCTTCTTGTCTTTTGGGGTTCAGCATGGGCTCCGGCCCCTCTGGGAAGCCTTTCCTGACCTCCCTGTCCCCACGTGTCTGGGTGAAGGGCCCCTTCCAGGTCCGCTCCCCACGCCTCAAGCTTCTCCTGTCACAGCACCTCGTCTGTTTGCTTCCCGTTGGCCCCTCCTAGGTTTGGAGTCCAGGGACTGTGTTTTGATCACTCCTGTGCCTCCGGAGTATCTGACTACGGCGTCCGACAGCCGGTCCACCCTCCACTAGTAATCGTCGAATGAATGAACAAGCGAATGAGTGTACTGCGTTCAGTTCCGAACCCAGAAGCTGCACCAGTGCTGGGAGAGGATGCGGCTCATTAAGTAACGCTGCTTTCTGGTGCCTGAAGAACTCAAAACAGCTTTGATTCAAAATGTTGGCAAAATAGACTGCCTCCACTATTTTGACTTTTTCAGAAATGAATTGATGAGGTAATACATTTTGAAGCAATGCCACAGAAATATACCATGCTGTGCTTTTGAAACTGAAGTATGACAGGGACGTTGTGCTTCTGGCTTATGTCCTTGTCAGAGTTAGAAGAAATTGACTTACTGGTCTCATCTTAGAAACCGCAGACCCAAGAAGAGGCCTAGCTTGGTTTCTCTTCCTTCGTGAGCAGGAGAAGAGAACTGGCACATGAAAAGATGTAATCTGCTATAAGGAAGCAGCCAGCTAGGCCATCCCCGGGGGTGGTAACCCTCCTCTATTATTTGTGAATATTTGCTAAATCGACCTACATGTTTGATTGAAAAGCCTGAGTGCAGAGTCTCTGGGGTTCCAGAGCACCTAAGCTACAACCCTCACACTTGTGGAGCTGCTCAACTGAAAAGTGACCCGAATTTTCCGTGTGTATAAATACTCTATTTATGCAGCTCTCCAAAGCTAACTTTAGTCACCCAGTGCGCATGTGGCACGATACATTCCAGGCTAGGGCTGGTTTTTTGCTCATGGAGTCTTGCATTGATAACATGTTTGTTTCTTACTCTTGCATATTTAACTGCATATATAAATATAACTACACTTTAAAAATGTCCCTCAAGAGCTGAGGCAGGAAGGGCAATGGATAGGGTTTGCACCCCCATTTCACCCTCCTACATCTGTGGCTCTTTGTTATTTCATACTTTCTGGTACCTTGGGCATGGCCATTGAGTTCTCTACGTGGCACTTCAGGGAGCCACTGAAAAGGACAAGTGACAGAAGCCTCCATCACTGAATGAGGTGTGTGGTATTGTTATGTTACACTATCATTAAATAAAACAAATAAAAAATTTTTATTTGCAACTCATCTGTAAAGGGCCAGATAGCAAATATTTTAGGCTTTGCAGGCCACATACAGTTGCGTAGTCTCCTTGGTTTTTGTTTGTTTAAAAAACAATTACTTAACACTGTAAAAACCATTCTTAACTCATGGGCCATACAAAACTGGGCTGCCGTTATTTGACTCACAAGCCATAGTTTGCTGACCTCTGATTTAAAACATTGTATTTCCAAAGTATGTAAAGATGATGGTAGTGTTTCCCATGGAAATCTTTGGTGGATAGATATCATTCTGAGACGAGTATACCATACCTATTTCATGAGCATGATCATGTAAAATTATGAAATTCTAATGTGTATGATCCTAATATGTAACATATTATATTGGGTACTTAAAATATAATGCCTATGTAAATATGGCATGAATTATGTGTTCTTACTGGGTTATATAGCTTGCAGTTTAGGCAGTACATAATCACCCTCAAATTTGACTGCTTGGATACAACTTACAATCTTTTTCTTCTGAACCTGTTGAATGGGTGGAATTTGGAAGTCCAGGCAAGGGTTGGGTATAGGTATCTGTGAGTATCTGTTGATATAAAAAATCATCATACAGTGAGTGGAAATATAAGTTGTATGGAAAGGTGACTAATGTTCTAGAAAAATCAGTCTGCTCTGGATTTGGTTTTGAACCATGAGGCTTCAGGAAGTTGCATTTGCCCCAGCACGTGAGTGAGTGGCTGTATCCTTCATATAGCCGCTGATTTTTATCTCCTGGTTGCCATAAAACTTCAGAAAACTGCTATACATGGCTGTGATGTCTCTCATCTGATATCGCTTTCCTTCATTTTCTGAAGGGAACTTTGGTTCCTCTCTGTTTGGTCTGTAGAAACTGGCAATCCCAAGCTCAGTGCCGTACTTCTATGCATGTATTTTGCCCCTTAAATGAAGCTACCTCAAGTGGATACCTATGGCCAAGTGAGGATCTGCAATGCGAATCAAATATATTGGTGAAGAAAAATGCAAACAGAATTATGTTGATCTGGATGGTTCTAGAAATAAGAATAAATCCAGAACTCTCATTCTGGAGCATGATACCATTAAATTAGGCCAATTACTTAGTATAATTCTCAGGAATGTGAAATTGGCAACTTGCCTCACGTTGTTGACTTGTGAATCTTAGCAACATATTGGATTATTATTGTCTATCTTCACTGAAGCATATGCCTTGTTAGGTGTGGATAGTCCAAGAAGGTATGTGAAACCTGTCTGGGCTCATGTTTGCAATATTAGGGCCTCACAGAACAAAATACACTGAATTTAAATGATCAAATTTAGCCATCCACCTGTATTGCTTTTCTTTTTTGATTTTCTACTTTCTTTATAGGAACATAGAAGAGTGAATATATATATTCACATATGTATGAAAATCAAGGTATAGAATGTGATATGAACCGTTTTTGTTTGCTTTCCCCATCTATGGTAACACGTCACATCTATGCAGAGAACACCAGTTACAGTACAAGGGCATGTTTTCACTCGAGTCAGAAGTTCACGGCACACATAAAGCTCTCAATCATTGCTGTTGACTACCTGAGAAGACCAGGGTTCAAGTCCTGGCTCCATTCTTCACTGGCTGTGTGATCTAAATTTTTTTGAGCCTTAAATTTTATCTGTAAAATTGGGCGCATTCTAATACCTAATTTATAGGGTGGTTGTTCCAATTAAATGAGACACTATATTTGATAGAAGTTACTTATACCATGTAGAGAGTTATATAAATTTTAATTAATTTAATTTAAACATATATTGGCGACTTTTCTCCCCTCTGGCTTCTTGCCTGGCAACTCTTCCAGGCCCCAGAGATTCATGCTGGCTGTCTCCACAAGACATCGGTGCAGATGAAGCATGTGGTAGCGGCTGAATTCTCCACTTCCATCTGGATGTTTTTGGCATTGTGCAGACATTGTTGCAGCACGCTGAAGTCACAGCATAAGCTAATATTTAAAAAAAAATCCCCACACTTTATTAGTTCTGTGTGGTTGATACATGTCATGATTCTAGGTTCTCGTTCTCCAGGAACTTACCTTCTACGGCTTCCTGGGCCATCCCATCCGCTCATCACAGGTAATGCTGCTGAGGGACGGCAGTTTGATCTTCAGGAATGAATTTCTATTTCTCTCAATGGGATTAGTATCCTTAAATATCCTGACAGAGAGTCCCTTTGAGAAAAGTCAATATACCACATAACTATGCTTCAGAAGTTAATTAAAAAAAAACCCTCAACAAACTACAGAATATTCTACAATCAAGAGATCACTATTTAGATATGATAAGCACTTGATGGTAATGGGGCAAGGGAAAATGTTGGAAGAAGAGGTTTGGATCCCTAACACCAGGCCACTTAATGCCAGAAGCAAATGAGGAAACAGAGCAAAAGATGAGCTCAGGGCCAGGACATCTAACTCAATTCAAAACACAGAGCTCTCACTCTTCAGAGATGTGCAGAGACATGGACAAGTTCAGGGACATAGAACTAGTGCAGAGACTCGCATATGGTCAGAACTATTTGTCAATTTCACGTAGAAGTTAGAAGTTGACTGCCAGCCCTGCGTCAGGAACACAAGAACCTAGAATCGGGGTGACAGGAAAGTCACTGTTTCTAAGCCTGACAGGCTGCAGCCAGATGGGGCAAGGACAGCAGTGCCTAGCTAGAGAGGCCAGCGTAGCTGGTGGTCCCGGCTTTTCATCCAACCACCCAGCCTCCCAGTGCTCAGTTTACCTACTTCCTTTCATTGCACCCAAAGAAAGAATCCATTCTCGGCCTGTGGTCATACCTAGCAAGTTTCTTGCAGACCTGGTTTGGGAGCTGAGAGACCTGAGTTTTTGTTCTGTGTTAGCTCCCAACTAGTAGAGTGGCCCTAGGCCCATGGGTGCTTGCTTCTCATCTGTGCAAGGAAGGGATAGGTGTGGATACCTCCAGTTCCCTTCTGACTTACATATCTCTAGTCTGAGTGTACTGGAGAGGATAGGATGGCTGTGACTGGTTTATGGTTATATTCTTAGTCTTTATTACCTATAAGACAGGCAAATAACGTTTTTATTCACTAGTCAGTGCCTCTCTTCCTCCCAACGTATAAATAAAGCTGGTAGGTTTTCCCCACTCCACCCCTGGGCAGGATCACTTGGATTGGGGCCTCTTGGGAACACTGAAGTAGGGAGAAAGGCTATTAAATGCAACTGGCCTCCTTACTCATGGCAGTTACGTTCTATAATGTCATCGCGAACATAGAGTTAGTGAATGTTGAACTATTACTCCTGGGGGAAATACAGGGTTAATTCCTACAAGACTCTGACTGCATTTTTGTCACTCAGTCAATACATATCCTGTGTTGTGTGTGTTTCTGTTTAAAGACCTTTCATGTAATGTATATTGTGGATGCATTAACCTTGAACTCACAGCCAATAGCATTGTAACTCCTACCTGAACAAAGCTTATCTAACACACGTAGTTTCTCGGTAAGGCACATCACAGCCTCTCGCGCTAGGAGCCCTAGATAGTACTGGCGGCGCTACTCACGAGAATTACCAATGAAAAGAGCACAAAAATGTGAAAAAGGTATCACTAAAAACACCATGCAAATAACACTTGTGCACAGTATCAGAGCTGAAACAAAAAGGCAGAGCATTGTTTAGTTTGACCTCAGCTGGGAACATGCATGTCCGGCAGCTCAAATTTTTCGCCTCTGCTTCTGTACATATAAAAATGCCATGAGTATTGATTTTGGAGTTACAAATAAATTTTAGAGAATAGGTAAATTTGAGGCCGGGCGCGGTGTCTCACGCCTGTAATCCTAGCACTCTGGGAGGCCGAGGCGGGCGGATCGTTCTGAGCTCAGGAGTTCGAGACCAGCCCGAGCAAGAGCGAGACCCCGTCTCTACCAAAAAATGGAAAGAAATTAATTGGACAGCTAAAAATATATGTAGAAAAAATTAGCCAGGCATGGTGGCACATGCCTGTGGTCCCAGCTACTCGGGAGGCTGAGACAGTAGGATTGCTTGAGCCCAGGAGTTTGAGGTTGCTGTGAGCTAGGCTGATGCCACGGCACTCGCCCCAGGCAAGAGAGTGAGATTCTGTCTCAAAAAAAAAAAAAGAAAATAGGTGAATTTGTAAATATATAACCTGAATAATGAGGATTGACTGTATGTTATATGAGATTACACTGGGTTTTAAGTCAATAAAACACAATTTATTGCTTTATTGTTCGAAGTCAATATGTACTATTAGTTAGAGTGATACCTAATCTCCTATAACAAACGGGATATAAATCAAAGTAGATTAAAGAAAATAGAGGGCTTTCCCCCCATCTCTTGTAAGATAATATAAATGCCCAAAGTGAGCTGTCCTGCCTGGTGAGTAGATTGCTTCTCCATCCTTAGATTGTAGGCACTCCTGGGTTCCAGCTCATGGCAAGGGTCAAGAAAATAAATCCAGGACAAAGGATCCCTTTTTAAGAAAGTAATATGGAACACATTACTTCCATTCACATTCTAATTTACCAAAAAACAGGCTAGGAATTGTATTTCTCATGGGGAAGTCATGCGTCCAGACAGAAGTGTCAAATGGACTTTGGTAGTCACTTAACTCTGCAGTCCCCAAGCCCCAGGGCACAGAATGACACTGGTCCACAGCCTCACTGCCCCACCATCTGTGGAAAAACTGTCTTCCATGAAACTGGTCCCTGGTTCCAAAAATGTTGGGGACCACTGAGACTTAACTGTCTAGGAATAACACTATATTGTATTTGCTTTGTTTAATGATGTCATTCATTTTAAAGCCATGAGATCACGATAACAACAACAATACAGGCATAGCTCATTTTTATTGTGCTTTGACTTATTATACTTTGTAGATATGGCATTTTTTACAAATTGAAGGTTTGTGGCAACACTGTGTCAAGCAAGTCTATTGGTGCCATTTTCCAACAGCATGTGCTCACTTTGTGTTGCTGTGTCACATTTTGATAATTCTCACAATATTTCAAACTTTTTCATCATTATTATATCTGTCATGGTGATCTGTGATTAGTGATCTTTGGTGTTACAGTTGTAATTGTCTTGGAACACCAAGAACCATGACCGCACAGGACGGCAAACTTAATTGATAAATGTGTGTGTTCTGACTGCTCCACTGACCAGCCATCCCCCAATCTCTCTCCCTTTCCTTTGGCCTTCCTATTCCCTGAGACACAGTAATATTGAAATTAGGCCAATTAATAACCCTACAATAGCCTCTAAGTGTTTAAGTGAAAGGAAGAATTGCACATCTCTCACTTTAAATCAAATGCTAGAAATTATTAGGCTTAGTGAGGAAGGCATGTGGAAAGCTGAGATAGGCCAAATGCCAGACTTCTTGCATCAAACAGTCAGCCAAGTTGTCAATGCAAAGGAAAAGTTCTTGAAGAAAATTGAAAGTGTTACTCCAGGGAACACATGAATAATAAGAAAGCAAAACAGCCTTATTGCTGATACGTTGAAAGTTTGAGTGGTCTGGATAGAAGATCAAACCAATCACAACATTCCTTTAAGCCAAAGCCTGATCCAGAGCAAGACCATAATGCTCTTCAATTCTGTGAAGGCTGAGAGAGGTGAGGAAGTTGCAGAAGAAAAGTTAGAAGCTAGCAGAGGTTGGTTCATGAGGTTGAAGGAAAGAAGCCTTCTCCTAACATACAAGTATAAGGTAAAGCAGCAAGTGCTGATGGAGAAGCTGCAGCAAGTTATCCAGAAGACCTAGCTAAGATCATTGATGAAGGGGGTTACATTAAACAACAGATTTTCAATGTACATGAAACAGCCCTCTACTGGAAGAAGATGCCATGTAGGACTTTCATTGAGAGAGAGGAGAAGTCAATGCTGGTTTCAAAACTTAAAAGGACAAACTGACTCTCTTGTTAGGGGCTAATGCTGGTGACAAAGTTAAAGCCAATGCTCATTTACCACTCTGAAAATCCTGGGGCCCTTAAGAATTATGCTTGATCTACTTTGCATGTGCTCTATCAATGGGAAAACAAAGCCTGGATGGCTTTGTCAGCACGTCTGTTTAAAGTATGGTTTGCTGAACATTTTAAGCCCATTGTTGAGACCTACTGCTCAGAAAGAAAGATTTTCTTCATGCTATTACTGCTCATTGACAATGTCATCCAAGAGCTCTGATGGAGATGTACAATGATATTAATGTTGTTTTTGTGCCTGCTAACACAGCATTCATTCTGTAGCTCGCAGATCAAGCAGTAATGTAGACTTTCAAGTCTTACTATTTAAGAAATACATTTTGTAAGGCTATAGCTGTTGTAGATAGTGATGCTTCAGACAGATTTGGGCAAAGTAAAGTGAAAACCTTCCAGAAAGGATTCATCATTCTAGATGCCATTGAGAACATTTGCGATTCATGGGAGAAGGTAAAAATATCCACACTAACAGGAGTTTGGAAGAAGTTGATGCCAACCCACATGGATGACGCCGAGGGGTTCAAGATTTCAGTGGAGGAAGTAACTGCTGATGTTGTAGAAATAGCACGGGAACTAGAATTAGAAGTGGAGCCCAACCGTGTGAGTAACTTGCTGCAATCTCAGTATCAAACTGGAATGGATGAAGAGTTGTCTCTTATGGATGAACAAAGAAAGCGGTTTCTTGAGATGGAACTACTCCTGGTGAAGATACTGTGAAAACTGTTGAAATAACAAAGGATTTAGAATATTCCATAAACTTAGTTGATAAAGGCAGTATCAGGATTTGAGAGGATGGACTCCAATTTTGAAAGTTCTATTGTGGGTAAAATGCTATCAAACAGCATCACATGCTCCAGAGAAATATTTCATGAAAGGAAGAGTCAATCAATGTAAGAAATTTCATAGTTGTCTTATTTTAAGAAATTATCACAGCCACCCCAACCTTCAGCAACCACCACCCTAATCAGTCAGCAGCCGTCAACATCAAGGGAAGATCCACCATCAGCAAAAAGATTACGACTCACTGAAGGCTCATATGACCATTAGCATTTTTTAGCAATAAAATATTTTCTAATTAAGGTATGTACATTTTTTTAGACACAATGCTTTTGCACACTTACAGACTACAGTAGAGTGGAAACATAACTTGTATATGCACTGGGAAACCGAAAAGTTTGTGTGACTCATTTTATTCTGATATTTGCTTTATTGCTTTATTCCAGTCGTCTGGAACTAAACCTGCAATATACCCGAGGCATGCCTACACTAATAACAGTGATAGTGACAGCCTTAATAATGTAGCAATGACCCATTGTTCTTAAAACTTATTTTGGATATTTAAATCTAAAGATGCCTCTGCCAACACCTGACATGATTATATTAAATATAAGTCCTTGGTCAAGTGTCAAAACAGTGAATTTATCTGGCAGTGTTTAGCTCTCATATGCTGTCTGTCACATGTTAGTAACAAACTGCTTTTCCATAAATTTTATGTGCAATTCTTTATTTGAAGGAAGCATTATCAGATCTCAGAATGATGGAGATGAGGGGAGAAGAGACCAGGTGGAAGAAAATAAATGTCTTGGAGTTGCAGGGAAGTCCTAAAACCGCAAACGACGAAATTCCTGAGCCACAGGAAGGGGCATGAATGTAGGTAATAGGACCCTGCAGCCTGAGGGCCTTTTATAAGTCGCCTAGGGGAAAAGACCTGTGCAAACTTACAGACAAACTTTTTCTTTTTGTATTCTAGATTGAATGTAAGTTCCACAAGACACTTCATAAAAGATCGATTTTTTTTTTTTTTTGACTAGAAATTATAGAGCTGGGTGTGAGTGGTAGCTTTGCCACTCTTTGTGGGGTGTTGCAGTGGGGAGGTAACCTGTCCCTGCCTCAAGTTCCTCGTGTATATAGGTTGGAGCTAGTGACAGCTCCTACGTCTAAGAGTTTTGTGACAAATGACTGAAATACTATGTGTAAAGAGCTAGCACCATGTCTGACACCTGGCAAGTGCTGGTGAGGACTAGGAGAAGGAGGGTTTGACAGGATGGCATGAGGCTTGAGGGACACAGGGGAAGAGGATATGTGCAAAGAGGTTTGTGAACATCTTAAGCTGGAGAGGTTAGATAGGAAGAATGTCACCAGGGAAGATAGGGAGGCAGGAAAGCTTAGGATATGTTCCAAGAAAGAATCTAGTCTCTTTTATGTTTTGCAGGACACACAGAGGGATGATCAAAGATAGGGCTGGAAAGATAAGTGTGACCTAATTATGAGGCCCAGGAAGGACAGGCTGAGCGCCTTTTTCCTGGTTTGATAAACAAATGGAAACCACTGCAGTTTTTGAATCCATGCAATTGGGGTGTTTCGAAAGATCAATTCCTGTGATGTATAGAACAGATTAGGATGCTGCTGTTGAGGTTAGGGTGGAGTGAACATTTATCCTCCCTCTACACCGTTCATTCCTCTCTCTCTTTGGTGAGATCTTGGTGTGTAGATGCACCGACCCTCCTCTCTCAGCTCATATGCTTTGATGTATCAGTAAGGTTCATGCAGAAACCAAAATCTCTTCAGGAACTTCAAGGAGGAAGGATTTAAGGCAGAAATTGGAAGCTTATGAAACCGTTGGAAGGCTAGGGGGAGTGAGTGTCAGGCAAACTGTCCCTAGTGGACAGGAAATCAAGAAGTGCCACAATCACAGAATGTCTGGCAATGACCTCAACTACTTGCAGCCCCAAAGTTTAATGATTTACAGGAGGGTGCCTGGAAGCTGCCATCAAAATCTTACATCCACCCTCTGCCGAAGCCCGCACACCTGCATAGGAGATCTGAGATCCAGGATAGAAAGGTTTGCTAAAGCACCATTCGTAGATGACTTAACTCGGGAAGGTTGTTTCTCTATGGACAATGCTTATCTTAATCAAAGATGAAAACATTTGGGAAAACTCATTCATAACTATAACTCAATATTATTAAATGTCATTCCATGGAATAGATTGAATCTAAAGGGAGATTTTAATTAAGGAGCCAATGTTACACTTACTAATTAGCCCTTCCCTGCTTATCTTCTTCCATGAAGCAGATTTCTTGTCAGAGTTGAAAATGTCTCTATAACTGGCTTTCTCTCTCCATCTGGCTCCCTCTAAGTCAGACTGTCCATGGGACGTCGGCGGGGGAGAGCTGACTGTTCAGGAGTCTGGTTAGAGCAATGGCCTTTCTGCTCCAGATACTGTGTATAAGAACCTTCCTCCACTCCTCATAACTAGTTCATTATTCTTTAAACACGTGAAATTGCCCTGTCTTACATGTGAATAATGATAACCTGGAGTTGTATCCTTTTTTCTGGGAAAAAAATACAGTCATATCCCTTTTATTTTCCTAATTAATCATGAAATTCTCCTCATCTGCTTATATTAGCAGGAAGTCCATTTTCTGCCTCTTGCGATTTTTTTTTTACTCTGAATTATCCCATAATCCTAGGCATTTAATCAGTCTCAAGAGGTGACTTGTGCTTCCAAACACAGTCAGGCACTGTGTAACAAAATTTTGGTCAATAATGGTCCACATATAAGATGGTGGTCCCATAAGATTATAACACTGTATTTTTACTGCACCTTTTCTCTGTTTAGGTATGTTTAGATAAACAAATACTTTACATTGTGTTACAGTACTCAGTATAGTAACATGCCATACAAGTTTGTAGCCTAGGAGCAATAGGTTATATCATGTAGCCTAGGTATGCAGTAGGCTGAACCATCTAGGTTTGTGTAAGTGAACTCTATGGTGTTTGCACAATGACAAAATCACCTAACAATATCTTTCTCAGAATGTATCCCCATCGTTAAGTAATGAGTGACTGTACTAGACAAGGAGAGAACTGCAGATTGTTATCAGTCTACCATTAGGTCCCAGTTCTAGATGACTCTTGATTTTAGGATGCTGAATGCTGATGCTGTCTAGTTTAGTCTATCCTCAGCCAATGCCCTTCCAGGTTTTCATAGTTAAAATCCTCAGTTTATGTTTTGCAAACTCTGTCACCATTCCTGAGGTACAAACATCATGCTACTTGATACAGTTTGAATGTTTGGCCCGTCCAAATCTCGTGTTGAGATTTGATTTCCAGTCTTGAATGTGGGGTCTGGTGGGAGGTGTTTTGGTCATAAGGTAGATCCCTCAGGAATGGCTTGGTGCCCTCCCCATGGTAATGCGTGGGTTCTCTCTTTATTAGTTCATGCAAGAGCTGGTTGTTTAAAAGAGCGTGGTGCCACCTCCTCCCTCTCTTGCTCTCTGCAGAACTGTGAGCTGAATAAAATTCTTTTCTTTATAAATTTCCCAGCCTTAGGCATTCCTTTATAGCAGCACAAAATGGACTAATACACTACTGTTTGGCAGCTACCTTCCCACTCATGAACTTCTAGGCCTTGGCTTTGATTCTAGATTCCCAGTCTAGACTCCTTGCCTCTTTATGGGATATTCCACTTGGAGGCCCTTAGTTTCCTTTCCTGCCAACAAACCTCAGCTAGAAACATTTTAATGAAATTGAACCTGAGAAAAGAAAGAGGCCAGAATTTTAATCTCTTTCCCCCAGAAGACCCCTTGACCTTTATATTAATTTACCTGCTCTCTTGGTAGTCTTGATAGTCAGTTTGTCTACTAAGGCGTGTGAGGTGTACACTTTGACAAGCTATGAAGAGATCCAGGAATATGGGTGGCTTTACACTTTACGTGTTCAACAAGGAGGGGCCATTCATCTATACAGATAAGATAAAAAAGGTCAACTCCAAGGTGACTTTCTGCTTCCATGAAGGCCTAACATTGATTGACAGCTTCTTTCCCAGAAAATGTTAAGTTTTTCTCATCAGGCTCTGTGTTAGAACATTATTAGTGTCTAAGATGGTATGTGTAGGTTTCCATAAAAATTGCTGTCTGAACTGGGATAATTTTGAATCTGAAAAGGGATACTATTTAATAATTCTGTTGGGACAATAGGTCTAAGCCAAGACTGTTGGAGTCAGACAGAGACGTAGGGTGACCCTGAGTATGCGAACCTCCAATTTCCCTGAGTGGTGAGAGGTGTGTGTAGAGGGCAATGCAAGACTAGCTTTTTCACAGCTTTCCCATGTGCTACATGTCCAGAGCACCATAAAGTTCAAACAGCTCCAAAATGTTTCATGGCCAAAAAGGGCCAACAAATGTGATTTTGTTTATCTAGAATGCTAAGGATAAATTTACTGAAGGGAGATAGTGATTTGGCTATCAAGATGTTTGAACAGATTTGTGATTATCATAACCATTGGTTTTGAATGAAGTTTTTCTTTTTTTTTTTAACTCCTATACAAGAAAGCAATGAACAATAAAGGTCAAATATGTTCAAATAATTCAACTTCCCAGTTGCTAAAAATAAGAAACAGTTTTAAACTCAATTTTTGTTCTTTGTGTTAGTTTTCTATCATGGAATATGGTTGGGCTTGAAGAAGACATAATATGCATTCTTGTTTTACCACTCTAGGCTTTACCCCCAAGGCTTGCTTCGCACAATATCAAAATTCTCTGAGCTCCTTTGTCAACATTCTTGTAAATTCTTTTGTTATTTCAATAATCTATTAATAGGCATCTATAAAATGAGTGACATTGAGAACTTAGAAAATATAAGCAAGTTAATAATGAATGGGAGGGTTAGCCAGGAAATATTGAGCTGTTAGGAAATGTTCTATTCACAAGTATGCTTCGATGCTGCGCCTCATGTCTAGGCACAGGCCAGTGTGTTATGCTAACTTCGTTAGAAACTGTGGGTGTCCAGGAAGGTGACAATGAGAAAAATGTGTCCTGTGTTTTTAATTTCTAAATAACAAGAAGAACTTCTTCCAATTTAAACATTTTTCTTTTCAGAAGGGACCATTGCCTTGTGGAAAGAGTTTTGTGCTTGGACTTGAGAGACCCTAGAGAACTTGTTTCTCATGTGTATCTTCCCTTTTTAATCTTTATGCTTCTTGCTCAAGTTACTAATGTCTATGAATTAAGTATAATAACATATACCACAAACTACTGTGTGAGGATTAATATATGTGAAATAAACTGGCATATTATGGACACTCAGAAAAAATACTCTTTTTCTTTGTTCATCAAATACAATTGCAAACAATCATTGACAGCTCATGATCTCAGAGCTTTTCTGTTCTTGGTTTTGAACACTGCCACTACAAATGCTATTCTTTCTTTCTTTCTTTTTTTTTTTTTTAAGTAAGTGAATTCATTATTCTACATATTGAGGACAATTAAGTGTCAATCACTGTGATAGTTATTGGGTGAACAAAATAGTATGTTCCCTATATTCATGGCAGTAAGAGTTAAGTGGGAAAACAAAAAATGAATGAGAAAACAAAGAAAAGTACATATAATTAAATAGTGTGGAAATTACTATAAAGGAAAACAACAGGGTACGATAATAGATAATAATGAAGAAAGCTCTCTTTTAGATACAGTGACAGAGAAGACCTCTCCTTGGACATCACATTTCAACTGTGGAAGAGGTGACATTTTATTTGATACCTAAAAGATGAAAAGGAGCTAGTCGTGAGTAGAGGAGAAATAAAAACATTTTGGGCATGGGAACACCATGCCCAAACACACTTAGGAGGACAGCAGGAGACAGATTGCACAGCAAAGGTGCCACAGAAGACATTTACATGTTATCTAAAATGCAGTGGGAAGCCACTAAAGAGTTTTAACCAAGGAGTAACTTGATTTAATTTAAATTTTTAATAAGTGCTATACTTGTTGAGTAGAGAATAAATTAAAAGGGGAAAGAGTAGATGCAGAACACAAGATAGAAGGCTATTACAAGAGTTGAGAGAAGAGATGGTTGTTTGGACCAGAGTGGTGGGATTGGAGAAAAAGAGAAATACAGACTTAAGAATTGCCAGGAGTTGATGATTATTTGTTGTGAAGAGATAGTGAGAGAGAATTAGGAATCAAGGATGCTTCTCTATATCTCTTTGATAAGTTGGAGGGAAGGAGCATTTACTAAATGAAAAAGACTAGGAGAGGAATTATTTGGTTGGTGAGAGGATCAAGATTTCAATTATGAATAGTTTCGACATGCTTGTGAGAAATCTGAGTATACTCCTAAAGAAAAACTTTAGACATATGAATATGGAGTTCAAAGGAGAGGTTGAGGTAGAGGTTAAGATTTTGGCATCACCGGCATAAACACCCTTGTTTAAAGCCATGGGATGGATGAAATCACCTGGGGATATAATAGATAAAGACAAGAGAAGAGCACTGAGTCAGAGGAAGAGGAAGAGGATGTCACAGAAGCAGAAGAGAACAGGTAATAAGATTACAGAAACAGAAGAGTTTGTTGTCACAGGAGCCAAGAAAAGAGAATGTTTAAAATTAGGGAGTAGTTAAGTCCGTTAAGTACTGAAAAACCATGTAAGGGGGCAAAAAAATCTGTCAATTGGAGTTGGCAGCATGAATGTCATTAGTGACCCTCAACAAAAATAGTTTCAGTGGCATGATATGGATAAAAACCAAACTGGAGTGAGTTGATGAGTGAATGGGAATTCTGGTTCTAATAAGACAATGGACAAAAATCACCAGAAAATTCACCTGCTAAAAATGTTTATTGTATGCTGGATAAATTACAACAATAGTTATTTATATACATGGATGAGCTTTCAATAAATAAAATGAAAATTTACAAGTGCTGGAAATTTATATCAGAATTAAAATAAAGTAGTAAGTATGTGAGCATGTGACATGACTATCTTGGAAGGATTTGTCCATCTTAGTCACCTAGGGGCTTCAGTTTTTAATAACGGTGCAGAAACAGTAGATAAGACCTTAACATTACATGAAGTGGGAAGTTGGAACTAAGGCATCTGTGTAACGCTCAGACCACACCATTGGTGAAAGTGAAAAAAAGATTTGCTATGCTTTGGCTTTGTTTGAAATAATAATAATTTATCCATAAGAATTTAAAGTCCCAAGACTAAACTTGGTGAAGGTTTGGGGTTCACAATTATACTATTGGCATTATTTAAGAACTCTTAAGCCAAGAAATCAACATGAAATTTCGTACCAGAATGCAGTGAACATTAAACTCTGGAGGGATAATGCCTTAACCCATATCACACAGGATTTCTGTGGATAAAGCCTCAGTGTAGATGAGCACACGATCCAAAATTATAAAACAAAAGAGAACAATCCATCATGAACAAGAGTTAGCCAACACACATGCCTACACACTCACACATAAACAGGAAGATTAGGAGCCTTAGACAGTTGAATCGAACAATCTAATGGAAACTGTATATTCATGATAATTAAGATATAAAAGAAGGAATCAAAAACTTAATAAGGAAAAGGAAAAATACTATTAGAAATAAATAAAGAGATAAGAAAAAGTAAAAGTTAGTTGGTTAAATTAAAAACTCAACTGTTAAAAAAAAAAACAACTCAACTGTTGGCAATCAGTTGATTTGTATTTACAATTGAGTGGCTCCATGCTGTGTAATGGAGACATAATTGTCAGATCCTATCTCTACTCTTATGGAGCCTATAGTCTTTTGGGGGAGGTTGGCATGATTCAAATAACCAGATAACAAAAATAAGCAGTTAATTCATTGATAAGTTATTAGAATAACTAAACAAAATTGCAGAAGGAATTGGCAAACTAAAAGACATATCTGAAATAGAAAGCAAAAAAAATTTTAGCTACCCAAAATGTGGTCTCAAGATATAAATAGAAACAAATATGAAAATAAATGTGGTGAATAGAATTAGAAAGATCAATATGCATTTAATAGGAGTTCCAGGAAAGGAGGTTAAAAGGGAAGAGGCAATATTTAAAAAAAAGACAATGGCTGAGAATTTTCCAGAATTGATATACTGACATGAACCCACCAAATTAAGAAACACAACATATTCCAAAAAAGATAAATAAAAGGATATCCACATAAATATATAACATTGAATCTGCAGAACCCCAAAGGCAAAGAGAAGATTATAAACGTAGCCAGACAGAATAGACAACTATTCTGAAAAGGAAGAAAAGTTAAACTGACATTAGATTACTAATTAGTAACAGCAGAATGCAGACACCAGTGGAATATCATCTTCAAAATACTGGGAAAAAAAAATCTGTCAACTTAGAATTCAACACATACCTAAATTAAGATTAAGGGTAAAATAAAAATATTTTAATAAAGCCGAGCTCCAAAACCTAAGAGAAAACTTTACCCAAATCCTTAGATGACTGCTAACATATGCATGTAAGTGGGAGATTTCTCAAGTTCCGAAAGAAAAAAATGAACAAATGTGGAGGCTTATCCTTGAAAGGCAAGACTGCTGCTGATGAGGGTAGGAGTTTGCTAAGACTTTGACAAATCAAATTCCCTAACCAGCACAAAGCTCAGGCTGTTACTCAGGAGTAGGGGAGATTACGAAGGGACCTGGTTAAAAATAAAAAGCTGGAAGTAAAAAATCTGAGCAGAGACCTCTGTATCTGCATAACATGGGAGGGACAGATTCTTCAGTGTGAATCCAGGAAGTGAATTGCTAATTGTCAGAAGAATAAATCAGAAGCCATAATTTCTCCAATGTATTATTTGCAATTTTGAGTTCTGACCAAATTTACTAATTTCATCCAAAGAAACAGGAAATTGTGACCTTTACTCAAGGGAAGAAATACAATCAATAGAAACTTACTCTGTGTTGCTCCATGAATTAGTATTAAACGTGTTTTGGGACAGGATATGTCTTAGGAGTTTTTACAGAGCTTTGCCCTGAAGGCATAGGTGAATGTGCTGGTTTGCATTTCGAATGCTGTTACACTGGAAGGGCGTCTCTGAAAGGCAGTAGCGGCTGTATCCCACGAGGCGCCGCGTTTCTCAGACCTAAAGAATTGGATTTGCTTTGTAAAGCACAAGCGAATCTGTTAAAAACTATAGGCTGAGAGCTGAGGATGGAGTGCCCTCCGGAACAAACAGCTTCCCGGAAAGGCCAGCTTCACAAAGCGCCAAAAGCAGAGCCTTTGTTTAAACTACTCTAGACTACCTGTCTCCATTCACAATAACCTAATAAACATGGAGCTTGCATATCTCTGTTTAACCCCTCTGTTTAAATGATAAACTTACCTTAGAATTTAGAAATTAACCTTTGAAAGACTTTGTAACCGTTTGCTCACATAAATAGAAATAGTTAAAGAATCTGTAGAAGCCTTCTGTAAAAGCCTTTTGAAAATCTGTTAACCTGAGAGATACTACCTGTTGTTATGTAAATCTGTTACCCCTGACAATTGTTCACTATTTTCTATAAGTTACCATGTAAGACCTCATTCCGGGCTTTTTGAGACCAACGGAGAGGTCCGAGCCCCCTGAGCTCCTGCTTTGCCTATAATCTTTATAAACTTATAAAGCTATATCTTTGTCTCAGTGTATTCTTTTATTTCTTCCATTTTCCATTTCTCTCTATTATTTTCTTATCCCTTGCAACTCTACCAAAGGGACCCGGTTTTTTGCAGGGAACACTGGCCACGCTCCCCGCAACTCTGAGTGGCCAGGTATTGGATTTAGTGAGTAAAAAGCCAAAGCATATATATAAATATATTTAAAGAAGTAGATTAACATATATTTAAAGAATTAAAGCAAAATGTCATAAAAATGAGAGAACCAATGGAGAATCACAACAAAATGAAGAACTATAATAACTGAAATGAAAACTTTACTAGATAAACTAAAAAACATATTTGAGATATCACAGAAAAGAGTAAGTGAATCTTAAGATAGTTTAATAGAAACTGAGTAATCAAAAAAAAACAAAAAGAAAAAAATTAAAGAAAAATGAACAGCATTACAGATTTGTGAGGCAATTTTAATAATTCCAACATAAAAGTTATTGGAGTCCAAAAGAGAAGAAATAAAAATTATTTGATGAAATAAAGGCTGAAAATTCCCAAATTCGGTGAGGCTCTCAGCTTAATTTACAGTTCCCAGAAGCTCAATGAATTCTATGAATGATAAACTCCAAGAAAACCACAGCTAGGCATCTTGTAGTAAAACTGCTACAAGACAAAAAATTTGGGGGCTATGGAATTTTTTGATTATGGTAGTGGTCATGTGACTATATACAGCTTCCCAAACTCATCAAGCTATACAGTTAAAATGAGTGAATTTTATTTTATGTAAAGTATACTGAAATAAAACTATAGAAAAATATACTATATATAATATCACACACACATATATCACATATATTTATTTCATAGTCAATTTGGATTTATCCCAAGAAAACAAGGATAATTTAACATTAAATAAAGCTATTATTATAAATCCCCCCCATATTAACAGATTAAAGAAGAGAACCATATGATCATCTCAGTAGATATAGAAAAAGTATCTGATAAAATTCAACAATGATTCATGATAATCTTGTTTAGAAAACTATGAACAAAAGAGAGTTTCTTATCTTCAGAAAATATATCTACCAAAAAGCTACAGCAAACAACATTTTAAATTATGAAACTTTAGAAGCATTCAAATTCACAAGCAAGTAAATGATACCATTTATCTGTGAATGGTATCATTTCTTTCTACTAGAGCTCCTAGCTACTGAAATAAGATAAGAAAAGTTAAAGTAACATGTAATAATTCAAATGAAGGTTAAGTAGCTTTTTTTGTTCCTGGAAAGGAGATTACCTCAATCATAAAATGTTCATAAAAGTAAATTGCAGATGAATTAAAGATCTAAACGTAAAGTGCAAGACTACAAGCTTCATATGGTGTGCTTGCTATACCGCAACATATGTGTTCCTAAAAATCACTCCACCATGCAAAATCTCACAGTAGAAAGCACAGGGCTCAGGGGAGACATGGGTTCAGGTGATAGCACTCAAACACTCAAAACTTCTCAACACTCAAAACTTCACCAGTGACACATGAAAAAGAAAGATAGGGAAAAATAACTGAAAACACAAGACAGACATGGGTCGAGGGACAGAAGATTTCGGCTGGTGAGTTACTCTGAAGCAGGGTTATCTGAATCTGATGGAAGGTTGTAACACCAGGTGTGGATGGATGTGGCTCATGACACACCTGGGAACTGAGGTAACTGATAGGTAGTGGAGGCATGCTTGTGTGTGTTTTGTGTATTCCTACAGGGCTTGGTTAAGTTGTGTGCAGTTCTCTGCATTTACCTAGTGTTTCTCCCTGACAAAACAGCACAGAAGCAAATTGGCAGTTTGCATTATGCTCTTATTTTTTCTTATTATATCAATAGCCTTAGAACAAATTTACATTGTCCAAACAACTACTACAGCAGAACTGACTGCATAAGAAAATGTAGGAGTGTATGTTTTTTTAGCTTTGAGGTATGGGAAAAATCTTCCTAAATGAAACACAAAAAAGTACAAACCATAAAACATGGATAAATTTAACTATATTAAATAATATTGATGATAAAAACTACATATAGAAAAATGATACCAAAAACTAAGTAAAAAGATAAGCTATTGACTGATTTGAAGAAGATGATTATAATACTTGCATTTATAAAGAACTTCTACAAATAAAGAAGAAAAAAGCAAGCAATCCAAAAGAAAAATGGGCAAAGGCAATTTATAAAGAAGATAAAAAATGTCTAATAAGCATAAAAAGAGCTGCTCTACCCTATGAATAATTAGGGAGCTGAAAACTAAGCCAACAATAAACTACCACCTCCATACCAATTTGGCAAAAATTAATGTTTGCACCAAATCAAACGTTTCTCTTTCTGGGAACAGAAACTTTATAATTGACAGTGGAAACAAGAATTTGGTATAGCAAATTTGTCAATCTAGTAAAACTGAAGATACTCAGAGTTTAGGACTCAGCAGTTTTAGTTTCTGGTGTCCAATCTAGAGAATATCTGGCACAGGTACAGAAGTACGCATGATTGAGGATGTTCAAAGCAGGATTGTTTGCAATAGCAAAAATATGGAATAATTCAACTGTCCCTTATTAGGGGAATGTGTAAAGTTTTGTTTATTGAAGTGGTGAGAAAGTATACAGCAATTAAAATTTGTGACCTAGATATGTAGGTATCAACACGAATAAATTGCAAAAAGAAACGCAATGTTAAGTGCAAAAAATATGTAAGTGTTACATATAGCATGATACTATTTATGAAAAATTGTAAAGAGACAAACCACTCATGTGTGTATTTTTTATGAGTATATGTGTGTGTATTATGGACACTTGCAAGGTGGTGATACACACCAACTTCAGAATAGTGCTTAACCTGGTAGAGGAGGAATGTGGCATTTGGTCAGATGGTCCTGCAACTTTTTATACCTTATTTTTTTAAAGAGAGAGAGAGTCATTTGATGCAAATATGGCAAAATGGTAACAGCTGCTTGATCTCAGTGGTGAACCCATGGGTATGTGTCATATATTATAAATATTTTCTGCATTTTTTGTGTATTTGAAATTTATTCAATAAATATATATTGAGTGCCTTCTTTTGTGCTTCAAAATTTTCCTAAATGAAAAACCAAATATAAAGGAGTGAATGAAAAGAGGGCAGAGAACAACTCATTAGAAGTGTGTTTGGCTGTCTGGGTTTACAATGGGGTTTTGCAGTGTGACATAGCAGAATCTGAGTAGGCCTTCCACCCTGCCTCTGTCAACAAAGATTTCTGAACCTGAACCCAGTGCTTCTTTCTAGAAAGCGAGGTTAAGAACTCAACAAAGTTACTTTTTGTACTTATAACACATGTGCGGGTTTTCTTCCTTCAGAAGGGGGCCAGCAGTGTGCTTTTGGAGTGGAGAGCGGGCTGGACTTGGGGTCTCCATAGACAGCAGAATGTATGCTTCTGAAAACACCTCTGATTGGGAAAATGAAAGACCCTGGGACTCAGGGTAACAAGGCAGTTTATACTGAAGCCAGGAAGCTATAACATAAAGACAACTCTGCCTGAAAATGCTGTGAGTTGGCCCTTCCTAATGGAGGCAGAGAGGAGTCAGATGGCCTCTGACCCTTGGTTCTATCCCCCGTGGGCCTTAACCCTTTCACAACTGGATGTGAGGATTCTGGTAAATAGCACATCCCAGACGAGGGATGCTATGGTGCCAAGGGGTTAACAGGCACTTTGTGGGAAGTTTTAATATTCCACAAATGAAATGTGCATGTGAAATGGGAAAAAAGAGGAAAAGATTATATTTGTCAGCTGGGCTGCCATATGTTGTTCTGGCCGGAGCACAGCAAAAATGGTGACAATTCTTTCCTGAATGAGAATCTCTGTCAACTCCTGATTTCATGCCTTTCTTTGGACAAGCAGGAGCTTTCCCCAAGACCAGAGACCAAGATTTTCACTTTTGTGGGGCAATCTGCATCTACCCCTAAAAGGTAGAAGATTGGCATTGCCTGGCTTGATTTTTAAGAGGTAGAAAATAGCAGAAAAATCATCAAATTCATCTGCATATTTTCTTCTTCCTCTTTTTTTTTTTTTTTTAAATGAAATTGGCCCTTGGGGCAGAAACAGTTCTCTGAAAGAACAAATAGCTAGCTGAGTGACAAATGGAGAGGAGGTTATATTGGCAGATCTGTTAGTTCTCACCAAAGTCATCATCAGACAATTTCACAAAATTGACTTTGTCACACAAAATGTTTTTCTTATTCATATTTGGTGGATTATAATGTCTATGTTAGTAAGAAAAAGTAAATAAGATTCAACCTTGAGATGTGAGAGTGCTGTTCTTTTTAAATTATATCTTTCTGTCTCACTTTACATTTGAAAATGCTGCTGCACTGGACCAAATTAATTTTTCTCTAAATAATTTTTTATGGATTCTGTTTACTGACTGTATAAGTAAAATAATCCAGAAATTTTGAAAAATGTAGAAAATTTAGAAAACAATCCTTCATAATCCCATAATCTAAAGATATTAAAATATTTTGCTGTATTTTTCCATACTGTAAATAAATAAATGTATAAACATAACTTTACAAAGTTGACATCATATTATTATGCTGCAGATATAATCTTAATAGTTCCATATATACTTTGAGAGGATGTTCCATTCTTTGTTAACTATTCCCTATTACCTGTATTAGCATTTGGTTTCTGACAAGCAAAGCAAATTTTCTTTTTTCCTGCATAACCGTTTTTTGCAGAAGATGGCACTGTTTGTTAGAAAAGTAAGAGGAGGTCACCTTGACCAGTTAAGGTATATTTTAGAATCTTAGTAGAACAGTGCTAAATGAGCTGAGATTCTTTGGCTTTATGGCTATCTAGCCTATGTTGATTATTTTACCTCAAAGATTATCTAGGTTAATGTTATTCTAGACCTACCTGAATATTTGCTTTGGGTTCAAGTGTTATGAATACAAAGAGTTAAAATAGAAGACTTTTGTTTTTTGAATCATTCATTCACTCCTTCAGTTGCTAGCAAGCACAATTTGGATAAGACACAAACTCTGTGTCATAGCTTCCTAGTAGGAACTAATTCTGCTAAGTGTTAGCATATTAACCAAAATACCATGAGTAGACAGCACCAGGCAAAGATGGAAGAATGAAACCAGACCACAGACTCTCCCTTTTTCAATACCTAACAAAACTGTACCAGAAATCAGAGAGAATAAAAAAGTAACTGAACAAAGAAAAGATAATAACCAAGTGCCATTGAATTTAAAAAGTAGAGGACAAGCTTAGGAAAAGAAGATTCTGGCACTATGCAATACCTAAGTACCCCTGCCTTTCAGCCATCCAAAATCAGATTGGTGAGTTGAAAACAGCTTGAGACTTTTTATGAATAGCTGCAAATATGGAATGGGGCAAAGGACTGCATATTGTATCTTTTTCTCATTTCTGTCTGCTGGGGAGGCATGAAGAGAAATGACTATAGGAAGGACCTGGAAAAAACTAGGGAGTGAAAAATGGGGGCAGAGACAGATGGTGGTGAAGACCTTCAGGCTCCACAATGAGGAAATGATCTGAAGCAAAGGAGCATTCCTATAGGAATGGGGTCACCTACCACCATCCCCCATTAAGTAGAGTGAACCCAAGTACTTCAGGTCATTTCTCACAGTCTAGGAAGGGAGAGCAGAGAGCAAATGCCCCAGCCAGAATGCACAGCTCAGCTGTCCCCCTCTTCCCATTGGTGCCCTTTCTCAGGCTATAAAATGGTGCACAGAACACTAAATGCTCAGCGTTAAGGCTGGGCCTGGTGGCTCACACCTGTAATCCCAACACTTTGGGAGGCTGAGGGGGTGGGTGGGTTACCATTTGAGGCTAGGAGTTGAAGACCAGCCTGCAGAGACTCCACCTCTACAAAAATAAAAACATTAGCCAGGTGCAATGGCTCACATCTGTAGTCCTGGTTACTTGGGAGGCTGGGGTGGGAGGATCACTTGAGCCTAGGAGTTCCAGCCTGGGCAACAGAGTGAGACCCTATCTCTATTAAAATAAACAAACAAATAAATAAAATATTGGTGTGAGGAAAAGCAATGGAACACAGAAATGGTGCAGAAGACATGTGAAAGGGAAGCCATCCATGCCGTATCAAAGAAAGCAGAAACCAGAGGTGAGCAGTTGAGAAAGAGCAAAGTAAAAAGGAGCAGCAAGGCAAGGAGGAAGGCTTCCAGGAAGAGGGGGAGGAAGGGAGTGGGCAGGGAAGGGGAAAAAAGGATCATTGAATCCATGCTGTCAGGGAACTGAAAATAATTCCCCATGATTGTTCCTCACTTTAGAACCTAATAAAAAAAAATCACTAAAAAATGGTGATGAAACAACAGAATGAGAAGGAAAGGGAGACAACAGAAATATTAATAATTTCTACCACATAAATAGAAGTAAAAACAAAGACCATATGATCCTCTCAATAGACACAGAAAAAACATTTGACAAAATTCAGCACCCTTTTATGATAAGAATGCTTAACAAAATAGGCATAGATGGGACTTACCTCAAAATGATAAAAGCCATATACAACAAACCCACAGGCAACATCATAGTGAATGGGGAAAAATTGAAAGCATTCCCACTTAGAACTGGAACCAGATAAGGTTGCCCTCTATCACCACTTCTATTCATCGTAGTGCTGGAAGTCCTAGTCGGAGCAATCAGACAAGAGAAGGAAACCAAGGGCATCCAAATGGGGGCACAAGAGGTCAAACTATCACTCTTTGCTGATGATATGATCTTATACCTAGAAAACCACAAAGATTCTGCCAAGACACTACTAGAATTGATAAATTCAGAAAAATCTCGGGTTACAAAATCAATGTATACAAATCAGTAGCATTCATATACGCCAACAACAAACTGAGAACCAAATCAAAGACTCAATACCTTTCACAATGGCAACAAAGAAAATAAAATACCTAGGAATATATTTAACCAAGGAGGTGAAAGAACTTTACAGGGAGAACTATAAAACACTGAAGAAGGAAATAGCAGAGGATGTAAACAGGTGGAAAACCATATCATGCTCATGGATCGGTACACTCAACATTGTTAAAATGTCTATACTATCCAAAGTGATCTGTAGATTCAATGCAATCCTTATTAAAATACCAACATCATTTTTTGCAGATATAGAAAAAATAATTCTATGTTTCATATGGAACCAGAGAAGACCCCACATAGCCAAAGCAATCTTAAGCAAAAAGAACAAATTTGGAGGCATCAGTTTACCAGACTTTAAGCTATACTACAAGGCTATAGTAACCATAACAGCATAATACTGGTACAAAAACAGAGACATAGACCAATGGAACAGAACCCAGATATAAAACCATCCTCCTATAGTCATCCGATTTTTGACAAAGCGGACAAAAACATACACTGGGGAAAATAATCCCTAGTCAATAAATGGTGCTGGGAAAATTGGACAGCCACATGTAGAAGACTGAACCAGGATATGCATGTCTCATCTATCACAAAAATCAATTCATGATTGATAAGAGACTTAAACCTAAGGCATGGAACCACAGGAATTCTAGAAGAAAATGTTGAAAAAACTCTCATAGACATCAGCCTAGGCAAAGAATTTATGAAGAAGACCCCCAAAGCAATCACAGCAACAAAACTAAATAAATGGAACCTGATCAAATTAAACAGCTTCTGCACAGCCAAGGAAACTATCACTGGAGTGAATAGACAACCTACAGAATGGGAGAAAATATTTGCATGCTATATATCGGATAAAGGGCCAATAAATAGAATCTATATAGAACTCAGGAAAATCAGCAATAAAAAAATCAAACAACCCCACTAAAAGTGGGCAAAGGACATGAACAGAAACTTTTCAAAAGAAGATAGATGAATGCCTAAGAAACATAAAAAGTGCTCAACATCTCTAATCATCAGGGAAATGCAAATCAAAACCAAAATGCAATATAATTTAACTCCAGTGAGAATGGCTTTTATCAAAAAGTCCCCAAACAAGAAATGTTGGCATGGATGAGGAGAGATAGGAACACTCTTACACTGCTGGTAGGACTGCAAACTGGTACAACCTCTGTGGAAAGTAGTATGGAGATACCTCAAAGAACTAAAAGTAGAATTACCATGTGATCCAGCAGTCCCACTACGGGTTATCTACCCAATGGAAAAAAAGACATTCTATAAAAAAGACATCTCCACTCAAATGTTTATAGCAGCACAATTCACAATTGGAAAGATGTGGAAAAAACCCAAGTGCCCATCAACACATTAATGAATTAATAAAATGTGATATATATATATATCATGGAGTTCTACTCAGCCATAAAAAAAATAGTAAACTACCTATTGTATTATCCTGCAGAAAGCTGGAGCCCATTCTTCTAAGTGAAGTATCACAAAAATGTAAACACAAACACCAGATGTGCTCACCATTAAATTGGTACTAATTGATAGGCATTAATGTGCACATATGAGAGGTAACATTTATAGGGCATCAGGCAGGAGGGAGTAGGGAGGAGGCGATGGGTAAATTCACACCTGATGGATGCTATGTGCACTGTCTGGAGGATGGGCATGCTTGTTGGGCAGTGCAAAGGCAATTTGTGTTACCAAAGTGTTTGTACCCCCATAACACTCTGAAATAAAAAATAAAAAAAAAAGTTAAAAAAAAGAAAAGGAAAAAAATAAAATAAAATGGATGATGTAGGTTTAACAAAAATAAAAGTTGAGGTAAAGAATGTAATAAAAAAAAGAAAATTCTAGGATTGACCCAATATCATTAATGGGCTAATAAATCAGATAATAATAGCAGCTAACATTAATTGAGCACTTATTCTGTTCCACACTCTAAGTGGTGTATATGGATTACTTCCTTTAATCCCTGCAAAAATACTGTGACTAAGTAGAATCTCCATTATCAAATGAGGAAACTGGGATACAGTGTGGTTAAGTCATGTGTCTATTCACTAGAAAGTGGCAGAGGCAAGATTTGAAGCCTGGACATATTCTATAACACCATGAACATGCAGTTTTATCCCTATTATTACAAGTTAAGTTTTCCATTCATGCATCCTTCCATGTTACATATGCAGAGATGAAATTCATCTAATACTAATTTTAGCTATTTCTGGATGAGATTGTTTTTCTTTACACTTTCCTGTATGGTTAGAATTTAAAAAACAATATTTTATCAGTGTTACAAAGCAATTAAATAAGTATCGCAATATACCAATGATAATATAATGATTGTAGTAAGCCCTTGCACTCTTATTCCTATATCCCACAATGATTCATCTCCTACGTGATTTGCTGCAGTCTCCACCATTCCTTAGTGTGTCCCTGATTATCCTGTGCCTGGACCACTTAACTCATCCACATCCCCTGCCCTGTGGGTTTTTGAGTATGTTTTCTGTGCTCTGTTTTGCATGTCCCCTCCCACCCCCCATGACTTGTTTCCCTAAAGTTCTGCCTTTCTGCTTTTTCTGTTATTGATGGAATATTTTCCTTCCTTAAATATCATTCCATCATGATTTCCTAAGGAACTGATTCTTGTGTTTCTTTTCCATTTGACTTAGCTCATTGTGTGTGTGTGTGTGTGTGTGTGTGTATACATATATATATATATATATATTTTTTTTTTTTTTTTTTGTCATTTTAACCTGGATTTGAGATGGGCACAAAGATGCTGGACTGCTTTTTTCCCCACAAACCTTTGTAATGCCCTGACAATCTTACCTGCATGGCTTCCTCCCTGCCCTTCTTCATAATCCTCTACAGTGGATTTGGAGAGCAAAAGTAAAAGGAGAAGGGAAAAGGAGGCAGAAAGTAGGTAGAAATGTTTTGGAGGAATTAATCATCACTCATGAATGGGAAAATTGGATAAAAATCTTTTCCAGAAGAACCATTTCACCACTCTCTTCTCTCCTTATCATATGCACTTCAATTAAAAATTATTTATAAAAATACTTTAAAATAAAATAAAAATGTTTTAAAATAATTTTTGAAATACTCTAAAATTTTATGAATATAGATAAACTCTTCCAATTTTGTTGGAGCAAAATATGGACAGGAATTTACTTATTTGTTTCTTTGTGTCACTAGCACCTGGCACAGTATCTGACCCAATAAGGGTAAATTAAACCATCTCCCATCCAGTCTTCATTTTCTGTAAAACTGATGGATCTGAAGGATGCAGTCTCATTTTATTCCTGGATAGGATCTCATCAGACACTATCTAATAAAAAATAAAATAGTCTACTAAGGGAAGGTAGCAGGAAGAAGCAGGAAAAAGGGAACAACATTGTCTTGATAATACTAAAATTAGACAATCAATAGGGTGACCATATGTCTCTATTTGCCTGGGACAATCCCAGCTTATTCCCTTTGACTTGGAGTAATTATTAATAGCACAACTTCTCACTCTCAAAGTGTCCTTGTTTGGATGATAAATTATGTAGGCACTCTATTAATCAGGCTCTAGATAATCCAAAGCTATTTGCAATCTAATTGCAGGGACTTAGGATTTTTAAATATTGTTTTGGTACAACATGGGGATATAGTTACCTACATTAGGAATTATAAAATATATTAACACTTTCTTAGAGATTGTACACACATGCATGTAAGGAACTTTTATCATATTGCCTTGCATTTGAATAATCTGTATAGTTATTTCTGTTGGTCTTCTTAGGAACACTCTCCCACAGTTGAGAATGTACTCATCTTTATTTTCTCTCAACGCCTTGCAAGGGGTTTTGCTCTTAGTAGAGTTCAATAAATATTTGTTGAATGGAATTGAGTAAAATGAAATCAAATTGTTAAGTTGTCCCATCAGGGATAATTTGTGTTAGTTTATCTTCTAATCCACAAACTGGGAGGATCAGTATGCTATTATAAAGTTTACATATTTGGCACACTAAATTAATTTTTTATGCTTCCTCATACTTGCTTTGCTGTTTCCGTAAAACTCCAGTTGTGTATAGTTGCAAAGCATTTCTTCCCTAAAATGGTTAAAAGAAATCTATTCATTGAGAGGAGAACGTCCACAAGTGGCCTTGATTTCTTTGGATATGTTGGAAAGAAAAGAAAGGATATCATTTTTTCCACGTGTTGGCTAGGGTTTTGACCAGAAGGACAACAGGGGACCACCAATGGGATGTTGGCCATAACTTGCAATTTTCATTAGTCAAAAATTCAATGAATAATTTTTTGGCTCTATTGAGATTTTGAGAGACTCAGATAAGAACCACACAGAGGACCAATCTTCGAGAATCTGTGTATTTTGTATTTGAGTACTGAAACTCCTAGCCAATTGGCAAGGCACTGAGCTCTTCTAACAAGTTATAGGGTGGAAATTATTTCTCTTCTCACCCATCTGCTCTAGGAGCCATAGCTTGTATTTAGAAGAAGTATTACTTGCTGGGAATTAAAAAAAAAAGACCATCAACAGA
>NW_012154173.1:17091093-17149507 GCF_000956105.1 Propithecus coquereli
AAAAAAAAAAAAAAAAAAGAAGAAGAAGAAGAAAAGACCATCATTGAAATAACAGCAAATACAACAACAACAGGGACAAATCACTTTGTAATGTTTGTGTAAAAGCCCTATTTTACATTATCACCACCTGGAATAATCAATCTACAAAGGTTCCTGCACTACCTTTTGAAAAAACAAAAAGGCAGTAAGGCATTTACTTACTTGTATTTCTCTGTGATGGTAAAGCAGCTGCTCTTTACTAAGTACTTTAGCAGAGGCGAAGGAGTGAGAGTTGAGCTGAAGGAGATTCGCCATAAATACAGGTAAATATCCAACGAAGGAAAGAGCATAGAGGAATGGGGAAAAGAGTAACGGTAATGAAAATGTTATTCTCTTTCTTTCACTTTCTTTCATTAGCTCTGAGCAGCTAAGGAAATCAACACATGTTTTCTCAGCTGGCTACATTCCTTAAAAAGGTAAAGCCCTCTGCAACTGCCAGAGAAGACCATCCTTTTAAACCTTTTCTGCTACTCCATTTTCAGATGACAAAACTCTTTGGTGGCTCAGCCTAGTTCAGCTGGGCAAGTAAACACTTAGCCTGGAAACTTATAGCAACCTCAAAGAGCCTATTATTCAAAAAGATGGACATATCCCATAGTAAGGCAGTTTTTTTTTTTTTTTTAAATGAAAAGAAGACCAACATAAGGTGATTTTTTTCAGGAATGGCCTGACATTAACAAACATGGGAAGACATCTTACTGAAGTATTGTTTTGGGAAACCAATTGTACTCAATGGCGTAATGAGTAATATAACTTTTCAAGTATATATGTTTTCATGTAAACATTTTCTTTGTTCAATTATTGAATCCTTCCTCTATTGTGGTCTCCTTTCATACACAGAATCTGTTGATTTTATCTATGACAGGAAAGGGTACCTATCTGTTTCTAAACCCTGGCCTAGAAGAAGATGAGGAAAAATTTAATCCAGGTAAAATATTTTGTTTTAAAGAGATTCTTTATTATGCATATAGTTTTTATTTCTTGGAATTTTTCATATATTTGGCTTCTATTCTTATGTCATTTATTCTGCGAGGACTGTTGCTTTACTCTCACTAGTTGAAGACATATCTCTTAATTGGGATGCTCCAAAATGCTGTCTTCTTTGCCCACGAGCATCACTCTTTAAGATCCAGCCAACATGTCAGCTCCTCTGAAGACTCCCCTGACTCTCTCACAGAATAACTCTCTCTCTCTCCCAGGCTCTACCGCATTTGTCTGTAATAGTAGAGTTCATTGGAAATGTGTGAGGGAAGGCCCGGATAGGGGCCAGCTTTGCTTGAGGGAGTCAGGGAAGACTTTGGAGGTTGACCTGTAAGCATGACCTAGAAGGAAGTGTGGTTTGCCAGGTAAAAAGAGCATACTTTCACAGTTCATTGTTTATAAGCCTCTGTCCTCTTATATAGAAAAGAATTCCACAAAAGTATCTCCAGCAATTATCTGGCATGTGTAAATACTTGATATTTGTTGATGGATATTTGACTGAAAGAGTGCTAAGCAGAGATGGACACGTTCCTCCATCATTTCCTCCCTTAAATAGGCTCAACACCTTCTATTTGGGCCCTTCCTAAGTATCAGAAAGCCACTATAAATCCGAAGCGTCAGTGGCTTTGAAGATATCCCATTTCTATTTATCTCTTTGCCCTACTGAGAGGTTTTCAGGGAAAGATTTTATTTTCATGGAGAGGCAATACTCCAAACATTCTGAAATGTGTTGTTAATGATTTTTTACTATCCAATATATGGTGACTATTCAAATAACTTGGCATTTTTAATGTAATAGTTAGCATGTTTTAAAAAGTCATGTTAAAAATAGTGTGTTTAGCCTTGAACTTACATGATTTTTACATTTGCTTTTTGGCTTGATGAGTTTCTGAGTTTCAGATAAAAACAGCTTTCTTTGAAATTCACTATCCCGTAAATGACAGGGGGATGATTTTAGTGTTTTCTACTGTGACTAGATATCATGGCATAGCCACTTGGTCATGCTCATATGCCATGGCTATTTTATAGAAGACATTTAAATATGTTATCTTGTGGGTCCTGACCTCAATAAAGCATGCTCCCTTCAACCAAAGACACAACTAAAAGTGGTAAGATACACATTTTGAGTACGTTTTGTGTTGTTGTCTTTTGCCATGCACCATTCACGGATTTTCTGCTTGCTCGATGTAATCACTAAAATAAATATTTTTTATATTCTCTTGATCCTCTATGTATTGCCGAGAAAACACTCTTATTTTCTGAAACATAAAAAACAAGTAGGGAAAGTGAGAAATCTTCCTAAGGTAACCTCAGAACAGAGGAACTTTGTGCATTATGCAGCCGAGGCCATGCCAAAATGCAATTTGGAGGGTGTCCAGCCCTTCATTGGAAAGTAATGGTTTTCACTGAACTGAGTTATGACCAGCTGTTTACAGACAGTCTGTGACATACTGATAGAGCAGAACACCGTATGTTGCTTTCCAAATCAAATGATACAAGAAGTGTGACAGAGTGGAGAAACATCTGTCATTAGCAATTTTCAGCACGCTTCACTAATTCTGGACAAAATACGAGTAATGAACTTACCGCAGGAAACTTCAAATACTACCACTGCTGAAACAAGGATATAAACAGCGAGTCCTCCTAATGGCTTCTAATTTAATTCATTTGCAGTAAGAAACAAACAAAGTGGGTTATTTGTTTTTGATCGTAGGGTAGTAAATACTAAAGCTGATCACAAAAGCTAATTTTTATCAAAGAACACGGATCACAAAATGCAACTTTCTACAAGTTCAGATAGAAAGCTTTATTCTTTTTTCAGTTGGGCGCTGGGGTGGGTTTTGTTTTTGTTTTTGTAAGCAGCAGAGTTGTAGAGTGTCCCCTAACAAGGATGAAATCTTCCTGGAGTAGTGTCTCAGAGTGTGACGCTCTGAGCTCGGTTCTTGCAGTTTGTTGGACCTGCAGTGATATTTACATAACATTAAATGTTCCTAGTCTTTCTACTAAGAGGCTTGCATAGAAGAATGTGTTAGGTCTTTCTCAAGCTGCTTTCCCCCTACCATTTCTCATCTTGCCTTTTTTTTTTTCCTGGCTGATAATTTTCATTTTGCCGTCCCACAAATTTTCACAGTTCTGTAACGAGCGCATGGTCCTCATACAGCATCCACATGGTTCTCTACTGGTTGACGTCACACTGTTTATGAGATCTTGGAGCCAAACCATGTGAAGGCTGCAATCTGTGAGCATTTTTCTTTTGTATCTTTGCAATCAATTGAGCCATTAAGCCATTAACATTCAAGGCCTACTCAGCTCAGCTTCCTTCTCCCTGGTTAGCGCCAACACGGCACAGTTCCTAAATGGACAGGCTTGAGTTTGACACTAGAAGGAAAAAATGAAGAAAGGTTGTTATTCTTAACCTGAAGTTTCAACTAATGTTCAGAAAAACGGTAATGTAAAATGCAGACATGAGATCTTGCCCAATCCGTTGGTGTTCTACCGATGGGACCTACTTTGGACTGTGTCCCAGAACAAAAAGACTGAAAGCCATTCGGAACTGATGACTGTAAAATGAGTGTAGGAGGTCTTTGAGGAGCTTCTTAATTACAAAATTATTCATGATAAAATGGCACTAATCTCAAATTCCCAGTTTCTTGTAAATTTTAGTATGATACCACATAAAAACGGCTTATCGCTTTTTAACACCTTAGATTAACCAGATCCAGCTTAGGCATGTTGTGAAGGAAATCATCTCCAAACGCATTTAAATCTTCCCCTCTTTCCCTTCTTCTCCTTCTTCGTCTTCTTCTTTTTTTAAGAGAATACCACTCCTACTGATTTATCTATCTTTTTTTCAGCGATCCCCAAATTATTTTATAGTTCAGAAGAAATATTCCAAGATATGTAAATGCTAAATTCTTCTGGTTTTTATAGACATCTGCATTGAAAAACAAAACAAAGCGAAAATATAGATGCCATTGAAACCCATCATTACGTTTGTGATCTAGATAATAAAGTAAGCAGACCCGAGCAATTCGCTAACACTAACGCTATTCTTTACATAAACAGTAAATGTTTAGATTTTCCTGTTCACTGACTAACAGCACACATATCATAAACACTAAGCTGTTATAGTACGTTTCGTGTGTTGATTCACTTTAACAGTTGTTAGTGTGAAGACAGGAAAAGAAAAGTGGGTGTAATGAGACCATGTGCAGTATGCTGTGAAAACAGAGGCCCTTATTTGGCATAATGGGTTGCACCATAAGGGCCATAAAATTGTGCATGTGTTAGTATCATTTTAATTATTACGGGTGCCACATGTTAAGCAGAATAGCGGAACTACTAAAACAGCTTCAAAATCCTTACTGCTGATCGCTGCATTTAATTACAAATAGGAACATTTGGAGATAGGTCACCATAAAACCCTTCTGTTGTCAAATGAGCTCAAATCTGATTTTTGTAATTATGTTTTTATACCACAGATCCTGTTGAATAACTATAGTGAATAAAATTTTAATAAGTGCTGATTAAATGTAGTTACGTCTTGCTTCCTAAGAATATTTATGAACGCTCACCACACTTAAATCAAGGTACCATCACTATTTTTCTGTGGACACTGCTTTGATCATTCAACCTTAATGCAAATAAGCTGAATAAATTTATGTGCCATGAAATATTGTTTTTTTTTCCATTGAAGCATAAAAGCTCTGGATTTCAATTATTCATTCTGTTTGTGAACACTGTGTCCTGTACTGTAATTCTCTAGAATCAAAGTGTTTTCATTATCCCATTCCATGTCAGACTCAGTGGGATCTTGTAATTAACTTTCCTAAGGCAGGATTTTGTCGGGAAGAGCAAGATGACTTATGTCAGTCTTTTGTTCCCTACTAGAATAAATATGGTTAGAGAGAGTAAGTTAACTTTTTAAAATTTTTAAAATTATCTATCTATCTATCCATCTATCTATTACCTGGGCTACAAAAAAATCATGAACATGTTGCATCTACCAAGAGAAATGATGTTTGGGGACCCTTCATTTGTGTCATTTCCCTGTCTCGTGAAAAATGCTTTTGAAACCTTGTATAATGGTTAGGTCTCCCGGCTCTCCCGAACATGAAATTATCATTGTATTTCCAATATAGATGAGAAATGTAAGATGAAGCAAAGAAGGAATTATTAACAGGTAATGACACATGAAAGTCATGATTTAATACAAGGAAATAGGCCAAACATAGTGCTGGCATATTTTTAAATTGATACGTATTAATGTTTGCATGTGCTCTCACAGATATTAAAACAGGTACACTTATAAGCTATTCATAGGGATACATAAATTTGTGGGCTTTGTAATTCCAGAAGGCATAAAATACTTTTTACTCTATAAAACAGAAGTTTAGTCCTTTATCATTAATATTCCTTTAGAATATTCACAATCCCTATATACTCCAGAAGACCACATTATTGGAGAAGTTGCTCATTACATTTAAAGAATAAAATCTATATTTCCAGCAAAAGATATTTCTCAAGATCATGAGAGAATTCCATTTACAAAACTTCCCGGATTATCTGTTGTTATTGAGCACTTAATCCACATTGTTGATGCTGTTTTAATCTCCATGTGGCTCTGCAATGCAGTCATTCAAAGAATAGTACATGTGCTCCAATCCATGTCTCTCCATCCACTGTTTCAGATAAATGATAAGGCAGCACTTCAGTAAAGACTTTGAAGATTTGTGTATCACTATGAGACAGATGCCATCCCTGTTGGCAGCTGTATATAGCTCCCTGAATACACTGTTCTGATCCAATACCCAGAAGCAGGCTTTGAGACTGTAAAACACAGAGAAACAAATAATGCTTCTCTTTAAGGTAAAAATATAATACATAAGCATGGTCCTGAGGAGTCTGGGGTCCCTACTGGGGATCTGTTACTTCCCCAGTGCTGTATGTCCATCACCTGGATCCGTTGTCCCATAGTAATAGTCATCTTTAAGAGATGAAGGAGGGACACTCAACCCATGCTAAAGAAAGAGGTGCAAAGTTCATTCTATCATTTGACCGTATCATTTGACAGTGCCAACTTACTTTTAGCTCAGTTCTGATAAATAAACTAGACATCTCCAAGCTCAGGTTGCCATTCAGCAACTATTTTGAACTCTGGTAGTGATACACTGTAAGAGGGGCTCAGTATTAGCTGGAATTATGTCCTTGTTGGGTGAATTAATTAATTAATTAATTGTGGAAAATCTGAGAATCATTGAAATCATTCATGGGAACAGATAAGAAGAAAAACCCTACAGATACAAGGGCCATTTACCAGGAATAATGTTTAACACAGTAATTCCACTAATTTATGCCCCTATAAGATAGGAGCAGGTTTTATAATCAATCAGAACAAAAGGAAAGGCAAGCAGAGAAGAATGACAGATCATGGAGAGAGAAGGAATTTCTCTTTTTCCAAATTATTAGTGCCGTCCTTTCTAAATGTCTAATATTCAGCTTTCAATAAAGATTGATCACAAAGTTTGTTTTAAATAATTTTGCAAAATAATCCAGAAATTTTAGTTAATAGATAATTAGTGAGAACCTTCTCTTGCCGGGCACATTGTGTGGCAGGCTGGGACTCTGCCCTCTCTGACCATCTCCAGGACTGTGGGACACTCCTTGCCACCATTAGGACTTTACCATTTGGTATTTAGAAAGAATTTCCTGCTTGTATTATAAAATAAAGGTTTGGATTAACTTCTTGGCCCCTTTCCAGCTCTAAATTCCTTTCATTCCTCAGAAGGCCGGGGTGTGCATGGCACCGGAGATGCAGAGGCTGAGCCCTTTAGATGACTGGCCCATCTTCGGGGAGCCTACGTCTACCTGAAGAGACAGGACACAGACCAGAAAACACATATTAATCCCAGAAAGCATCTGTTAAATCAAAGTGATGTGGCCACGGGCATGAATTTTAAAATGTGGTCATGCTTACTTCCTGCTCTGATGGGCAAGCTTTACCATGAGCATCAATTGTAGATCAACAATTCAGAAACCAAAAACACCTGCCACCACCTTCTACTTCTGCCTGGCCTGCTTGGAGCCCTCAACTTTTCACTGGAAATCCTTCTTTATGTCTCCTTTGAGAAAAACTGATGTTCACTCCTACACAGAAGAACTCACAGGGGGAATTGATAATTTTAAGAGGATTCGTCTGATAATTATTTTCTGCATGTCATTGGGGTCAACAGGTAAGTGCTGGAGGGAGAAGCTGTGCAGTAGAATTCCTTGCTTCCTGAAATACTCCACATCTTCTGTTATTTCGAGTGGGAAAGTTTGTGTTTATATTTTGGTGTTTCATTAGGAGACACAACTAGTGGTGAACTTTGTCAAAGAGTTTATTAGCCAATTGCTAGGTGCTACTTCCCGACTAGCTGACTGTGCTAGAGGGTAGCCACACTGCCAAGTACCAGCTTAAATGGCATCACGGTTTCCGAGTTACTTTCCTTCCCGGTACTCAGAATTCTTTTGAAAATATCTCACAATTAAAACAGTTCCCAAGCTGATTTTTTGCAAGGATTTTAAACATTCTACACTGGATTATGATTATTACTTCATGCAATATCTCAAAGTTTTTACGATCATGAAATTTAATTGTTTTCCTTTTTAATGGGAAATTTCATGCCTTTTATCTTAAATGGCCTTCTCCAATTCATAAATGATGGTAACTGCAGTTTCATCTTCCTAATACATGTCTATTCATGTATCATAATGTACTTCAAAATGTTTTTCCAAGCAAAGCTGGAAAAAAGTTTGTCATTCTTTTTTGAGAAATTTGAAAGAAAAATTTGCTAAAAGCCAAGTGTGTGTCTTGTAGTGGTTCTGCTTTGAGGCATATTGTATTCATTGGTTGACCACAAATTTCCCAGGGCTCATATATTTCCATATGTCATCTTTGGAACTTTCTGTGTAAATTCTGAATTAAAAGTGAAGCTATTCTCATTAATAGTTGGCTTTAATAATCTTTTAAAATTTTGGTAGCAAACATAAGCAAATCTATAGTCAAATAATGGTGATATAGCAACTCTTGTATTATCCTGGAGAGAGCTGGAACCCATTCTACTAAGTGAAGTATCCCAAGAATGGAAAAATAAGCACCACATGTACTCATCAGAAAATTGGTTTTAACTGATCAACACCTAAGTGCACATATAGGAATACCATTCATCTGGTGTCAGGCAGATGGCGTGGGGTGGGTATATACATACATAATGAGTGTGATGCTCACCATCTGGGGGATGGACACGCTTGAAGCTCTGACTCTGGTGGAGCAAGGGCAATATACGTAACCTAAACACTTGTACCCTCATAATATGCTGAAATAAAAAATAAAAAATAAAAAAAGACTCTTTAGGGCTATCATCATAATGCTATTTATCAATCAAATCAAATTAATTATGGATGTTCTTTTTCAAAATAACCCTTCTAATTACTTAATATCTGTCTTTCACATGAGACTAAGATCCATGAAGGCAGGGACAATGTCTACCTTGTTCAATGATAAATCCTGCTTCCTGGCACATGGTGTATATTCAATAATTTTTCTCTTGAATGTCAGAGTTAATTACTGTTAACTACTAATAAAGGTTAACAAAGCCCTCAAAAAAAGAATATTCATATTATCTGTGTATGTATATATAATGTGTATTTATACATCCTTAATATAAATATATAGTACATCCTCAACATTGTTGATAGTTTCTTGGAAACTGCAACTTTAAGTGAAACGATGTATAGCATGAAACCAATTTTCCCATATGCTAATTGATAGAAACAAGAGTTACGTTCCTACACCATATTTCTGGTCACAAAAGCATCGCCCAACTTCTAAATAAAGACCCCAAACACTTCTAACATTAAACATTGAAATAAATATGTGGTACACAGACATTTAAGAAATAATTAATAAAAATAAGTAACATAATTACTTATCCAATTATTCCAGTTCGGGGTGACAGGTGGCCAGAGCCCACCCCTGCGTCTGAGAGCGCGAGGTGGGGACTGAGCATGGGCAGGACGCCGTCCCATCACAGGTTGCACTCACACAAACTCCCACACTCACCCTCACTGGGACCACCCGGAGATGCCAACGAACCGAGTGGGCACATCTTTCGGATGTGGGAGAAAACCCAAACAGAAATCGGGAGAGACTGTGCAAACTCCTCACAGACAGCGGCCCCCGCTGGGAATTGATTTTTTTTTTTTTCTCATCAATGTTATAACAAAATGATGTTGAACAGAGCAATGTTAATTCAAGGACCTACTGTATGTATATACTTATTATTTATGTTTTATATGTACATATAAATGTATACATTATACAATATGTACTTACAAAGTATATCTCATTTTGCTTCTATGTACACACACACACACATTCACACACACTTCTTTTAATTTCAGGTACAAATTATGGTTTACATAAAAAAAATCATATAAATTTGGGGAGTAAAGATTTGTATTCATGACAACTCTTAGTAAACAGAATAAAACTACTTGGAACTTTAATTTATCAGATTCTCTGTCTACCGACCTTTCAGCAGAGGGGCAAATCGAAAGGAAACTTACAGAAATTTGTGAAGTAACACTTAGAAGGTGTCCGGGGCCAGTGCCCACGCAGGCCTCCAGAATGAGCGCGGACGGGAGGGAGGGGTGCTCCTCGATGGGTTCCACGCCGCCCCGCGCCTTTCCTGAACCTCCGTCATCAGTTCCCACAGCTCGTATTCTTTCACTGTTACTCTTCTTCCCGTGAATTCCAGGTGACGTGGAATAGCCCTCTTTTCCGCCCTGGCTGGCAGATTGTCTTTAACCTGTGGTCCTCCCTCCTCCTGGTCAGTGTCTTCCCTTGTTTGCACCGAGCGCCTCGCGCGGTGGGGTTTACAGGATTCACTCTGCAACGTCTATCGGGTCGAACTGAGTTCCAGATGTTGAGCTAGTTGGACATTAACTGAAAGAATTAAGCACTAAGAGTGAGCTGATTTCCACTTAATTGAACTTTCTAGTTAACTAAAAATTAACAAGAGAAGTTTGATGTGTGTATTTCAGTCCTTGCTGCGAAACATGCCTGCTGAATTAGGGAGAGTGTAACTAACAGGCCAGCTCTTCTATGGAGCTCCAGGGAGTTTCCTCTATGCCCAGGTCCACGTCAGACTCGCCTTTCAATCTGCAGCATTCAGCATAGTCTGGCATATCTCAGGGGCTCGGCAGTTGTGTGATGAATGAAAGAGTTGGTTATTTTATTTATTCCTGCAAAGATATTTATTGAATGTCTACTTTTTGCTGCGTTTTCAACAAATAAGACTGACAAGTTTGTTGAAACCATGCCGAGCTCTTGTTTCAGTATTATAATAATTGTGGTTTAGAGTGAAGATTAAGATTTTTTACCAGTAATATTTATTTTATAGAAGATTTAATAGGAAGTGTCTTGAGGACAGGGATTTCAGATGCAGAATTCATACACTATTTTTCAACAAAAAGAATGTTAATGAGGATCAGATGTCTAGACATGCTTCAGAGAAGACACAGAGCAGAAGTTTTAAATAGACACCAGATATGAATATACTTGTGTGTGTGGTGGATTTTTTAAATTATTAACAGTTACACTGAGCTAGAGAGATGTTCAGGCTCCAATTTAATTTTGCACTCCTCCACGTCTCCCCAAACCTTCATATTGTTTGACAGTATGTTGCATGACTGTTGTCTGTAAGTGTGAAAAGTCAGGATGAGAGTTCACAGCAGGTTGATGGCCTGGAGATGAGAAGTCTGTCTGAGGACATTTCAAAGTTGTAAAGGTATTATTCTCACATGAAGTTATTTCTCAGTGGGTGTGAACAACAGCTACTCATCAAGCTGGTGTAGTGTGAAATAGAATTTCCTGAAAAATGATGTGCAGACATATGCAGAAAGCCACATGCTTAGTACATGCACAGACTGCGTGCCTAACTTCCAAGTGTTGGAATATTTGCCATGAGATGAGCTAGAAATGCAAAAGTCCTTATCCTAAGTAGCCCAGGGAGAAGCACAGCTTGGAGTTATCACCGATCCATTGGGTTCAAGGTGTGCTTCTCCCTGTGGGTTGAAGGACAAAAAGTGAACAGTGCAGCTGCATTGGAGAAGGGAGGTTTGGTGAAAGAGGAATGATTTGGTTTTATGTAAGACATCCGAATTCTTTCTATATGATGCTGGACGACCTACCTCTGCTATGAAAACAATTATGTTTATCCTTTAGTGTATTGGGTCACAACTTTGGAGTTACAATCAGATTTTATTCATCTTTACAGTGAATGAAGGGTGCAGAGGTGCCACATTCCTGCTGTGGTGTGTGCCTACTGAGGACATGTCTGCCCATGTTCATGCATAGCTCCTCGGACCCAGTGTATTATTTATGTATTAGATTTGTTTGGACTTTTTCTCCTAACAGCTCAGGTGTAGCGTAGAGACCTTTACCTGCATATTTTTCTCAGCTGCATTGTTCTCCTCATAACTTCTGCTAGCTGCATGGTAAAGAGGGGAAAAGGTGAGAGAGTGAATAGCGTGATTGTGAGTAAGACATAAATCAAACAGGTAAACCTGGATTAAAGGAGGGGCAGGGGAAGGAAAAAAACCCCTGTATTGATGCATGTATTTATTTCACCCCATACGTTTATAAAAACGATATGAATTGGCTCACCCCTCCCAAAAATGTATGTATGCTATAGGCTAATGAAAATATAAACAGAAAATTAAAATTTTGAAAAGGAGGAAGACTTAAATATGCTAACTAAGAGGGTTAATGAGAATGAGAATTAGTCATTTCACTACACAGATGGAGGTTTACTTATGTGGTTTGGTTGGCAGGTGTGCTGACTCCATGGTGTTAATCTTCAGGTTCATGATGTGGGAGGCCCTAGCGAATTCCTTCCTTCAGTTAGAAAAGACCCAGAGAAAGAGATGCAGCTTGCTATGAATCCTAAAACTGGGCAGGTTGCGGGTCAGACATTGCTTCACATCCCAGAGCTGTGTCTTGCTATTCTGCCAGGTTTGGTTGTCATGCAACAAGAGGTGGCTGACCAAAAACATATATACCAGGGTGAACTGTTTCTCATTCTCATTGGCATTAGTATATTTTTTTCAATAGCTTTTAAATTATTGAAGTAACACATGCTCCTTGCATAATCCCAAACAAAAGTTGAAAGATGAAAATAAAGATCTTGTGTTATCCAATTACTCAGCAACAACATGTTATTTTAGGGGAGCGCATTATTTCGCACTTTGCTTCACTCCTACATACACACACCTATTAAATAAAAGCCTAGGGGTCCTCCTTCACTCTTCTCTTCTTCTCACATCTTGTATCCAATATATTAACAAGTCCTGCTTTCTTGACCGCTAGCATTTATAGACTTTAAACACTTTCCTCCACCTCCACTGCTGATAGCACCTACTCTGAGCCATCAGCAGCCCTCCCCTGGCATATCATCATTGCTTCCTCCTACAATCCTGCCAGTTTTTTCTCAACACAGTGCCAAAATGATCCTTTGGAGATGTAAGTCAAATCCTTTCACTCCTATGTTAGAAAATCTCCAATGGGTTTCTAATTCACACTGAGAAAAAGTCCAAGCCTTGCATCATCATAGCCTATGAGGTTTTTTACTATCAAGCCTAATCTACCCATCTCCCTGGCATAACATTGTATTTTTATTATTCAATATACAGTATTCCAGTTAGTAAGTTTACCATACTTAACTGCCTATAGATTAATATCATTGCTTCTAATTTTTTCCTACCATAAATGAGGCAGAAATAAATATATTGGTACATACGTGATTGCACAATTATGCAATTTTACTTTCATTGTAAACATGTTGCTGAACTTCCTCTGCAGAAAGGGTATACCACCAGCCTCCTCTTTTCAGAAGCTGACTCTGGTTGCAGTTCAGCCTCTTTGGAGGCCATAGCAGACTACGCAAGTTCTGGAATTTTGCATCCAAATTCCTATTTTGATGGTAGTGAGATTTTGAACTACTGTTGGCACTGAATTCAGTGCCAGTCTTCTTGCTTTGCCTTGTCAAATTGGACAGGGAGACGGCTGTCTTGCAAAAGTGGAATTGTCACTAATTGGCCACAGAGGAAAGATTCAAAATCTTGCCAAAAGTCTCCTGCCTTCTAAGGGAATAAAATCCTTCATATAACCCTCCCTCTCATTAAAAAGAAACAAACCGAATATGAAAAGCACTTTGTAAACTAGAAAGCATTATATGAATGCAAGGCGTTGTTATTTGTGTTGAGGTGTTGCTCTTGAGGCCACTGGGTGAGGAGAGATGGTGGGATTTGCTAAATACACAGATAAGGAAGCCTGTCTGTGCAAGCTTCCTTTTTTCCCAGCTTGTTATGTCCTGTTAAGAAATGTCAAGGAAGAAGCAACAGTAAATAACTTTTGACTTCATTTTGGCTTTTTCATCTAGATTAAAGCAGAATACTTCAGGTATAGTCTACATACAAAATGAATGCTCTATAAAATGTTTTGTCACTTGTAATGTTTGGAATTCAAGTTGGTTTTCTTTATTATGACAAAATGAATTTAGCAAGAGTTAAACATTGTTTCATACTGAGAATGACAGCTCCTTATTTTTGCCCACTTGAATGGACACTAGAAAAATTAATGCTCCACAAAACATAGAGTTAAATCATTAATTCTTTTTCCAAAGTAGCATATATTCCAAAGTATTTTTATTAAAAACATTACATATAATTTATAAAAATCAAGCCAGATGATACTTTCCTGAACATTTCAGAGAACTAGATTTTAACAAATCTATTTCTATTTAAATTTAAAAGAATGCAAATATGTTTACAAGTCTAGAAATATGTATGTTGGAGTTTAAAATGTGATTGAATAAATTTTCAGGAGTTAAACCACTTATTTTTAGAATGTAAAATAGGTTTTAATTTTAGATTTTCCTAAAATGAAACAAAAAAAAAATAAAAGACAAATGCTGCATTCTATAAGATGTCAGAGTTTGGGGGGAATATTTAATCTTTGAATTATTCACTGAGGTAAATAATTTCTATTAGTATATAAATTCCTTGATTTTGTCTTATTTTAAAATAATTTTTATGACAAGTCTAACTTGGACATTGGATATCTCTTGAATAAACCTGGCAGCACATCAAGCTCTCTGTAATCCATTCTTTTCACTTCCCAAGGATCAAAACTGGAAAAAGAAGGGAAGCAAGATATAAGTGGAAAATATTGGAAGAATAAACCATGACATTTGTTCTGGATTAATACATATTCCTAGTCCAATATTTGTGATTTAAATAACATGCAAGATTGCTAAAGATTCCTCTCCCCATTGCTTCATTGTCAAGTTCGTGCATGCCACCATAAATAATCTTAAGTTGGAGAACCTAAAAAGTTAGTTTAAAGAATTAGTTTGAAATTTTAGATTCTAGTAAAACAAGATTTTTTTCTTTTATTTTGTGAACTTTTGGAGAGCGGAAGACATTTAAAATCAACTACTCTATTCTGACTTTTTGCCAAGCAAACCCATATCCTGCTTAAATTCAATTGTCCGCCCCTCCCCACCTGGATCAGGGGAGCTGAAAGTTGCTGGAGAAAGTCACACCATCAAAGTAGCTGAAATCACCTCAACTTTATGAGTAGGAATATCAACTAGGCACTTTGAACTGTCAGACATTACATTTCCCAACAACAACAAAATGATGACCTACCTCTTGCCAACAACAGTATTCAATTCTCTATTACTTAGTCCGCAGCAGATGTTTGCTGTCTTTTCTTCAAACAGTTCTTATCTAGTGCTAGGACACCACACGTGTCTGCTCTTCTGTCCTACCTAAATCCCTCCCCACTTTCTCTGCATCATTTGCTGGGGCTTTCTCCTGGATCTGCATATTTGCATGCTCTAGTATTTACTCCTCAGCTCTTTTATTTTCTCTACATTCACTCTTTGTCTAGACAAATTTGTTTGATTCCTTGGCTTTTCCCATTGACATCCTGGTGCCTCTAAAATTTGTGAGACTCCCACACTCTCCTGCCTGCTGAGCTCTAGATTGATGGCCGTTTCACATCTCCATTCAGATGCACACTCGCACCTCAGTCCTAGCAAAGTTGAAACTCCTGAAGTCAAATCCACTCCCCTTGCCCAGTCCTTGGCTACCTCAGTGTTCCCCCTGTTGCTCAGGTCCAACATGTAGAATCAGTCTTGATTAATTTCTTTTCTTCACTCTCTACATGTAATCTACTGGTGATTCATTTCGGCTCTACCTCCAAAATACGTCCTGACTTTCATCATTTTCACTGCTACAACATTGCCCAAGCTGTTGCATCACTCACCTGTACTGAAGAAACATCTTCCTAAATGGCTTTTCTGCTCCGATCCACGTCCAATAAAACCTCCCTCCATGCAGCAACCAGAATGATCTTTCTAAAGTACAAAGCAAATTATGTCAACTGCTTAAAATCCTCTGAAGATTTTCTGTTGCAACAGAATCAAATTCAAACTCCTACAAGGTCCTGTGTGATCTGATACCTGCTCAGGTCTCCCATCTCATCTTTCCCCACTGGCCTCCTCAGTTGGCCACAGTCCCTGCTGTCTCCTTCATCCTCTTTGAACACATCCAGACCATTCCCACCTCAGTGCCTTTGATGATTCTTCTACTTGGAATGTAGACATCAAGCCTGCCTCTCTTTCTGCGTTCTGTTCTCAACTGAAATTTCCCTTCTTTAGAGAGGCCACCCCCATTCACCTTGGCTGAAGTACCACCCCAGCCTTCCCAGTCGCTGTCTAAAGCATCTCTTTATTTTATTTTTGTCATGGCACTTTCCAGTAGTATCTGAAACTAGCTTTTGTTCATAGATTTATTGTCTGTCTTTCTCTCCCTTCCACTAGGATAAAAGGGGACGAGGGTAAAATTCTAGTCTGGCTCCCCACTGTATTCTCAAAATAAAATCTAAAGCAGGGGCGAGAACAGTGCATTGACACATAACTGTAACTAACTATTCCATTTCTCAGTTTTACAGATCAGAAAACTTGAGATGAAGAAAGTAAAGTTAACTTGCCCAAGGTTATAGCAACTTAGTAAACAGAGCTATTATGTAAACGTGTAAGTAATTTATTGAATTCTAATGGAATAGAGATGTGTGCAAAGTGCTGTGAAAAGTAGGATGAGAAGGTGTTAGAGAGCATGGGCAGGGTAGGAAGTGTGTGCCAATGAAGACCTCGGAAAGAGGCCATTTCAGCTGTCACAAGTGTGAGAAGGGTGTTCCGGGCAGACATAGAGCCTGTGCGGAAGCCCAGGTGTATGACGGTGTATGAATCCCAGTAGAGTACCTGCGGGGTGACGTGATCAGAGCTATGTTGTAGAGAGATACATTTTTTTGCCTGAGTGAGAGCTTTTTGAGATGCCAGAGAAGGCAAAATCTTGTGAACTTTATTATTCTGTGTGATGGCAGGAAGTTTTCAGAGCCTTCATGGAAAGCACTGGTGACCTTTTTTATAGGTGTGGAGAAACATGCAAGTGCCACTTTGTAGCTGGGTAGGATGAGGAAGGACATTGCCTTCCTCAACGAGGTGCACTTCCAGCTGGTGTGAAGATACGTCCCCACCATTTGGGGATCTCTTGGGAGAATGACAAAGAGCTACCTCATATTGCACTGAGTATTGCATTTTCAAAGGCTGAGCGCTAAACAGTATAGAGACCAGTCGGGTCCTTCTAGATTCACACCCTGAGCCATTTTGGTCTGGGTCAGTGCAAGTTGACCGTGGTTGAACCTCCCAGCCCAGGCTGAACACTCTTTCAACATTCCTGTAAGCAACCCTGTAGCAATCGCCTTCGAGGCCAACATATGTGTATTCTTCCTTTCTGCATAACAGTGCTCATCTGCCTGCCCAGAGAAATTGAAAAGGAACCCACAAAGAGAGATCCTCAGGAGGGTTGAGCGATTCGTCTAAGTGCCCTGGCTGAAGTCAAGAGATTTACCTTTCCTTTTTGATTCAGTGGGCAACTCGCTGTCTTTTAGAATCTGGAGGGGGGCTAGGCTGGGAACCGCTGCCAGTTATTTCTTTCCAAGAACCTATCATCACTTAACCTCCCTTAATGAGAGTCTGTGTGTAAATTTCCCAGATTTTCACTTTTGTCAATTCCAACCACAATGCAAATTATTATATCATATGTATTCCTGTCTTGGTATAGTATTATCATATTTATTTTTATTTAAGATAATTTATCATATGTTTTTTGTTATCTTAATTGTCAAATGTTTTTAAAAATCTTCTGTGAAAATCCTACACAAAATATCTTTGTGTCCTACAACATATTTAATTTACTGAAGAACTTGGGGTCTGTGCAGTCAAAGAAGACTTAACTATCCCATAAATTTATACTTTGATTTTGAATATATTTTGGCACAAAAGGAGACTATGAGATTGGAAGTAATTCTGGCTTCCACACTTGATTTATATTTATTTGTGAACTATGGTTCCATTGGCTGAAATGCTTTCAAAACTGATGCTAATGAGATTTAAGTCCCTGTGAAATTTGATTCTCAGATGCCATCCTGTTCTAGAGTTTGATTTTCTCTCCTTTTTTCAATTTTTATTTCTAAAATAATTATTATGTTAATCTATTTCCAGCAATCCAAAGTATGCTCCCAGCTTTAATTCAATAATGCTTTATGAGACAGGCAAGAAGCAGCATAATTAACCCTTAATTACTGTCTCAGAGAAATGGAGCAAAAACTATTTCAAGTAAAGTGTAATGTATACAAACCTAGCAAGCAGACATTGCCAGGTGACTGTGCCAATAGATAATGTTCCCTCTCACCTTTAAGGTAGAGAAACACTAGGTGATTGTACTGTATTTACCTGTCTGTGTTTGTGAGATTTTCAATGGACAGTTAAGAGAGTTGTAAACTCTTTATCTTTTGAGTCTGCATTAAAAATAATAACTTAGGTGAACATCTTGTCCAATCAATAAGGCAAAATTTGATATGCTGAATTTTTATTTATTTGAGAAATATTTATTAAACGTTTATCATATGCCTGCCCTGTTCTAGCCAATGGGAGTAGAGAAGTAAACTCATTTTTTGACCACACAGAGCTTGTGTGGTTATATGACCTACTTTCCTTTCCGTGCCTTTCCTTTCTTCCCTCCATAATTATTTGTTTGTTCAGCTATGTTTTGTACTGCGTGTGTAAAATCAAATAAATCGAGATAGATCTACAACAAACCTCAGCCTTTCTTTGTGAATTCTCACTTTCATTCTCCATTTCCCTGTCCCAGGTTACACCTTTCAGAGTTATTTGTGAATTAAATTAAGCTTTTAAAATGATATCTTGGGAGGCTAAGTTAGGAGCATAAACATTCTTTCTTATTCTCTTTCAAAATGGCATCTTTGGAACAGATATAAAGCAATCCCTAATCTAGAACTTGTGTGACTGGAGCCATCTTTTGTTTATAGTTACTTAAAATGGAAAGTTCTAGACCACGTTTGAGTCAGCCCTGATTCCATATACTCCTAAGTTCAGATCTGTGTGTTGGCGCTTTCATTTTTCTGTCCCTTTGTAGCCCCGTTTGACTTGAAATGTTTGGGGGAGTATGGATATTTTACTCAGGGATGTTTGACTAGGGACTCGGAATTGACTACTGTCCTAACGATCACTTATAATCATAGCCAGGGTCTGCATCTAGAACCATAGAAATAAAAGACAAACACGTAAACCCAAGGAAACAATTAGCTTCCCATTACAACATTTTATCATCTAGTCCTGTGTAGGTCTGTGTCAACACAGATTGACAAAGTCATAGAATTTTATTAGACAATGTGAAAACTCATTTGCGAATTTTACTGCCCTCCGTCATTGCTCGCATTCACAGTCCAGAGGCTCTCCATTGTTGTGAATAACAATTGGGAGCGATGGCTGGCCACTGCCAGCGTGGAGGTGCAGTTTCTCGCCGACAGGTGTTCTTCCCTAATTACCTCCATTAGTTCCTCTTTATTGTGAGCCTCCATGTCCTGATTCATATTCTCTTTACTGAACACCAAACCAGAACTAACAGCTCCGATGTGCAGTGAGACAATCCCCCACCACATACTATTTCAGTTCAGGGGCTGCTGTCAACAGGACTGTACTTATCCTGTAGTCTGACGGCTTGTGTCCTAACCTGGGCAGGACTTCAGGCTGCAGGGACCAACATATCTAGTGGAAAGTCAATCCTAGGAATCTTTAATCTGTGAAAGGTGCTAATGAAAAAAGACACATTCTTGGGGAAGAGGGGGTTGTTGTGCTGAATGTCCCCAAAATCCAGAGCTACACTGCCACTCAACAAGAGCAAATTGCAGTTGTCTCAGGACGGAGATTCTGAAGCATATCTTGGGATGATGTTTTTATTAAATATTGTAGCAGACAAAGCTTGTTTCTAGGATTTTTTTTTTTACTATGCAGAGGACTTTAACAATGTTTAAAGTACCATTTCTACAAAAAAATACTGTGTTTATATAATACGTTGTTGCATTGTATACATGGTTTTCACACATATCATTTCACTCTCACTATAACCCTCTGGGGTAGCCATTATTACTTCCTACCTAATTTTCTTCCTCTCTTTCTTCCTTGCCTCATTCTTTCCTTCCCTTTCTTCCTCTTCTTTCTCCTCTTCTCCTTTTTAATAACAGATAAAGAAAGTTGAGGCCCCTGTCAGTCAACTCATTTGTCTGAGGCTACACAGCTTTTAAGAGGAGAAGGTAGGACTGAAATACATTTTTCTAGATTCCAAAGATTATAGTTTTCCTACTGCCCCATGAGTCCTAAGCCATAGAATGTCCATCAGTGACATGACGTCAGGAAACATGCAGCCTATAACCTTCATGAATCTAAATAGTTGGCTCTCTGTTGCCATATAGCTGAAGCTTATAGGCGACTGACTGTTCCCATTTTCCTGGGAACAGTCTGAATTTGATCATTCTTAAAAGCTCTAACTGCTTTACTCTTCCTTTTCTTATCCAAGGTCTCCATTTCTTTAGCCAAGATCCTGCTCTCTCAGGAAATAGGTCCATGAAAATAACAAGATGAAATCCACAGGACTAAAAAGTGAAAATCAGGTATCAAAAAGAGGCCAGACATCACAACATATTGGGGTCAGAAATCTAAAGTGCTAGTGTTTGGAGGTGTTTTGATTTCATGGGTCAGAGGTATAAAAGTTCCATGGGTGGGTTGTTGGCATTGGTTTCTCAAGGTCATGCCAATTTTTGGATCCAGAGTTTTAAACTTTTGAAATGTAAATCTCATATTCAGTTACCATATTGATAAATTTTGTTAACTGTTTCTATTCTGTTGGTATTTTTTTCAAAATGTCTGGTGCTGTGTACTTAGCTTCTGCAGTGCAATTCTCCATCTCTAAATCAGTGACATAATTTAAGATTGGATGTGGGATTAAGGCTTGCAGGAAAAGAGTTATAAAAGGGATTATAGCAGGGTTTCTTAGTCAGTTTTGTGCTGCCATTACAGAATATCTGAGAGTCAGTAATTTATACAGAACAGAAATTCATTTCTCACAGTTCTGGAGGCTGGGAAGTCCAAAATCAAGGTGCTGGTATCTGTTATTGGCCTTCCTGCTGCATCCTCACAGGACAGAAGGCAGAAGGGGAAGAAAAGATGAACACTGTATCCTTGCATGGCAGAAGAGCAGAAGAGAGAGACCCCATTCCCACAAGCCCTTTTTACAGTGGCATTAATCCATTCATCAGGGCAGAACCCTCAAGGCCTAAACACCTCCGGTTGGGCCCCAGCCCCCAACACTGTCGTGTCGAGGATTAAGTTTCCAACAGGTGAATTTTGGGAGACACATTCAGACCATAGCACAGGGTGTGAGTGTGGGAATGTGTATTTCTCTATCTTTCACTCAATCAGCAAGATCACAAGTAATCTTTGCGGTCTAGCAATGGTGCCCTTTCAGTTCCAGTATCATTCTTTATAACAGACTTGTTTTTGGTTTTGTGGGGAAATTTACATTGACTTGGATAGTGAACCTGGCAGAGTGTGGCACACTGGATGTCCTCTCTGAAGCCAAGTGTCCTTCCCTTTCTCCTGCTCCCTGTCATGATGCTACCATTCTCCCTGGATCTTCTCTTACTGCCTAATGTTATCCCAGCTTCTCCAGTGTTGCTCTGATCCTCTGTGCCATCAGCCTACATCACAGAATAGCTCCAACAGAGAAGTCCTCTCATGAGTTAACCACCTGTGGAAAAACTCTACCGCTTTATCTATTTGTAAGCTTGTTATGTTCTAGTTTGTATCTTCAAAAATATTTAGAATTGTTTAAAGGAGGCTTGGCCCCTTTAAAAAGCAGCTTCAGCAAGCAGGATGACACAGGCAGTGATGAAAACCAAAGCTGTTGAGAGCTACAGCTGTCTGGTCCTTTCGTATGCAGATTTATGGAACAAGGAGGGGTGTTGAGAATGAGCTGAGGGAAGACTCACAAGAGAGTTGGCAAACACACAGTGAAGAAGTCATGCTAGAGTCTCCCAGGAAAGGCAGGCTGACACAAGGAATCAATAGCATTTAGAGTTGGACAGGACTTCTATAACCCCAATGCTGTCATCTAGTCCAGTTTCCTTGTCTTACAGAAAGGAAAAATGGATTTGCTGAAGGTCACAGAGCTAGAAAAAGAGCTTCAGAAAACTTCTGAGGCCAAGTGTGGTGTTCTTTTCATTATCTGTTGCTCAGGGCTGGACATATAATGGGTGGCCAACAGTATGCGTCTCATTAAGGAATGACAGGATAAAAGCATTGATGGTAACCAATGGGTGTGTTATATGCAACTAGTGTCTTCTTGTACAACTTTAAAAAGTTAGGAATCAAAGTGAGAGAAGGTAGACAAATAAGTCCTGCTGCATCAGTATTCTTCTCTGGAGGAAGTCATACTTATTTGATGGCTTTGTTAGTTAAAAACCTGAATTGCCTACAAGGCCTTCAGTGGGCATTGACTGTACTGTGAGCTACGTAGAGGAATTTTCCTAGTGAAGGTATAATGTCTCATTTTAGCAGTCATTTCATGCTTACTTCTTAACTTGATCACTGCAGTGCAATTCTGACACTACCTACCTCGAGTTTGAGCAAACTTCACAGGATAAGAGCACAGCCCTCCACAAGACGCCCCTCACTTCAGACACTCACTGCAAGTTCAGGGGTTCCCAAGTCTTCAGGAAAACACTTTTTCTTTTCTTACATAGTCACCCAACACCATAAAGAACACTTCACCTCTGGTCGCCAAAATATGTGTGAGGGGAGAGATTGCTCCCCACCAGCACAGCAACCAGTTCCCAGGGGACACCAATTGGGTGTCCTATAATTTAAATCCATTCTGACGCTATCTACCTGGAGATGTCAGATCGCACAGGTTAAGGGCTCTGTCCCACAAGACTGTCCTCCCCTTTAGATTCCAGAAACAAGTCCCAGGTTGTGACCTGTACTTCTGACCAGCCTGCTATATATTGAGGGTTTCCATGACTCCCTCCTTGGGTTTGATTAGTTTGCTAGCATGGCCTATAGAACTCAGGGAAACATTCATATTTGCTGGTTTATTATAAAGCATATTACAAGGGATACAGATGGATAGCCAGATGAAAGAGATGCACAGGGTGACTTATGTGGGGAGGAGCATGGAGCCTCCATGTCATCTCTGGGTGTGCCACCCTCCTGGCATCTCCACATGTTCAGCAATCCAGAAGCTCTCCAGACCCTGTCCTTATGTGGGCATGATTGATTACAACATTGGCCATGGTGATAAACTCAACCTTCAGCCATTTTCCTCTCTTTAGAGGTCAGTTTGCGGGGGAGGGGGGCTCCTGAAAGTCCCAACCCTCTAATCACAAGGTTGGTTTTACTGGCAACAAGCCCCCCACCCTGAGGCTATGCAGGAGCCCACCAACAGTCACCTCATCAGCACAAAGACATTCCTATCACCAGGAAATTCCAAGGGATTCAGGAGCTCTGTGTCAGATATTCCTATCACTCAGGAAATTACAAAGGCCTTAGGAGCTCTGTGTTAGGAACCAGAGTCAAAGACTAAATATTAGATCAAAAGATTTTCCTAACACCTCTGTGTACAAGGGATTTAGAAACCCTGTCTCAGGAACTGGGGGCAGAGACCAAATATGCATTTTACAATATCACACCAGACCATTCACCCTTCAGACCAACTGGTTACAAATTGGGGCATTTTTACTACCCTCTGAAGTTTGATAATTTAGTAGAACAACTCATAGAACTCAAGAATTCAGGATTACGGTTTCATTACAAAGGATACATATAAGTCAGGACCAGTCAAAAGAAGAGGCATATAAGACAAAACCTGGGACAAGAAGCTTCTGTGTCCTTAGGATGTATCATGCTTTGTTTTAGCCAGCTTGGGCTGCTATAACAACATACCATGAACTGGGCAATTTAAAAAAAAACATTTATTTCTCGCAGTTCTAGAGATCGAAAGTCTGAGATCAGGGTGCCAGCAGGGTCGGGTTCTTGACAAGGGCCCTCCTCTTGGTTTATAGACAGCTATCTTCTTGCTGTGTCCGCACGCGGTGGAAAGAGCAAGCTAGCCCTCGGGTTTTTGCTTATAAGAGCACTAATCCCACTCATGAGGCTCACCCTCATAACCTAATCACCCCCCAAAGGCCCCATTTCCAAATACCATCACATTAGGGAGTAGATTTCAACATGTGAATTTGCATGGGGGACACAAACATTCAGTCTATGATACCTTTTCAGCATATGGGTGTGTGTCACCAACCAGCTCACCTGAGTGTCTAGAGTTTTTATTAGGGTTTTATTATGTGGGCCTGATGGATTGAATCATGGCCTTGTGGCTGAACTCAGTCTCCATCTCCTCTCCTCTCCCTGAAGGTTGGGCTGATATCACATGGCTCAAAAGCCCAATCCTCTAATCACATGATTGGTCTTTCTGGTGTGGTTGGCCCCCATCCTGAGTCACTTTGTTAACATAAACTACCAGGGCCCACCATGAATAACAACAACACTCCTATCACTTGGGCAAGTCTAAGGATTTGAAGGGAACCTCCCAAGAATGGAAAAAAAAGCACCAAGAACAAATTCTTTATGGTACAACAATCATATTACTCTAGCTATCAATATATTATTAAAGAACATACTTTGTTTAGAAAGGGAAAGAGATAAATCTGTGTAAATAATTATTCGTACCAACAGCCTTTCACAAGAGAAGACTTCCCTACTTGCTGTGTTACCTGCCAAGGTGACTCTGCTCTCTGGTCCTCATCACTGGGATTTATAAAAGCCAGATCCCTTGACTGTTAATAAGTACTGAGGTATGTGCGTGCTGACTCACCACTGCCAAGGACAAAGTGACACAGTACCACCCGGAGGACTTGGCACCTCTGCCATTCCCTGGGAGAAGAGACATTTTCAATCTCCAACCGCAGTGCTCTGTCACTGCCCTGCCATTCTCCTGCTACACCATGTTAACTCTTGCACAGCCTGTTTAATCATTTTTGTATAAGAAACAATATAGTCATGACATTAAACTATGCTACTAATATAAATAACATTTATCAAGCACTTACTAAGTGCAATATACTGTGCTAAGCTCAGCACGTACACGATCACTCTTAATTCTCAAAATATCCCTGTGAAAAGGGGACTGCTCTTATCCTCATTTGACAGATGAAGAAGTTGATGTCCCCCAAAGTTAAAAAATGGGACCCAGATCCCTGAGGGAGTATGTGGCAGAGCCACTGGGGACTCAAGATGTCCTTTGGCTGATGCCAGATGTCTATTAACCATTTCCTGTACTTTCTGTGTGCCCATATCAGGTTATAAACCATAGAAGAGTGGGAAATTTTATGCGACGATGCTACTCACTTCGGTGATTATCTATTTCAAGTTTCTACAGTTATTTCTGTTAGACCTACTTTATCTTTTCTTCTACCAATTAAGAGCACAGACTCTAATGTCAGATTTCCTGAGAGTAGCTGTGTGATTTTGAGCAATTTCCTTAACCTCTCTGTACTGTAATCTCTCCATCTGTAATGATATAACAGTAATCTTTATTTTGGGTTGTTGTGGAAAATTCAATGAATTCTTATATGTAAAACACATGAAACAGTTTCTGGCAAAGAGCAAACACTGTACAATTGTTTGCTTTAGTTATTTCCCCCCATATTCCCAGGTCAGAATATTATAATTTTATTTCTCTGAGCATCTGCCTTTTAAGGGGAGATAATTTTTCCTGTCTAGAGGCAAAATGCTGGGTTAAAAATCTCTTTCCTTAAAAGCCACCACAATATTCCATTTTTTTCTGCTGATTATTTCCTTTTCAGTCTTTCAAAATCCAGCTCAACTGTCAGCTTCTATGAAGCTTCCCAGACAGTTCCGCTACCCCTAAAATCCCACACACGATGCTTCCTACTCTCTGTTGGTCACACAGCACTTTGAACACCTCATGTCTCAGGATGCATCATCAATGTTGGTTTACAATCTGCTTCCACTGATGGAATGTGGACTCCAAGAGCCAGAGCTTGTTTGGTGCCCACTTCTGAGTCTTCAAGGCTGAACACAGCGCAAAACACAAAGTCAGAGCAGACTTGGATTTCCTGCAGTTCTGCCTAAAGGTTTAGCCTCTACTAGACTCTTCTTTGTCTGGACAAAGGGCTCTCTGTGTCTGCTCTCTGCAACTAGTACAGTTCCAGTACCTTTCCTGCCCCCAAATCTTATCTCTGATTCATCTCATCTTCTACGTCATATTCAACTTTGACAACTATTTGTTGAATTTCTACACCAGAGGTCCTAACAGGAAAGCCTAACTACTCCCACTCCCAGAATGAAAGGGTGGTCTTCTAACCCCCAGACTTAAAGAGCTATCTGATAAAGCACACAGTATCTCAGTGAGAGGCCTAGAGTGATTCAGGAGGAAAGGAGATGTCCATTTTTTTTTCATTCAGGTGTGTCTAATCAACCTTGGAAATAAAAAGAGTGACAAATACCCTGGACCCAATAGCGATGTGCCTGACTATAGGGGTGCAAAACAAGTTACAGATGAGGTTACTGCATTAAGTAGCCTACTCTTTAACGGGGAGACCGATAAGTATGTTTAACACTCAATTTTCTTCATTATTACCATAATATCAGACGCTGAGCATTTCTCTCTTTCTTAAATCGCCATATTTCTAGGGAGGAAGAGTAAAGAGTAAGGGTTTAGAATCAGACCTTGTGTCTTAGTTTAAGCTACCTCTGAAGCAGACCCTGAGACAAGCAGAATATTTGCAAGGTGATCCCAAGGAAATCTTGGGAGGGAGGTCATGTTATCAAGTAAGTTATCACTATGGGAAACTGTAGCTTGATCCTATCAGGGAAACGTGGGAGTGAGTGTTATTCCCTGCAAGGGGTGAAGAGTTACGGTATTTGTACACCGATTCCTGTAAGCCAGTGGTTCACAGCTGCTCCAGAGGAGGGTTAATTCTCAGGCATTTAGGGCCTGCCTTAAAAGTTAGCAAAGCAGGCAACAGAAGTAGAAGAGAGCATCAGGCAAAGAAATGCAAAAGCTGGAAGTTAGAGATTAGAAGCCGGAAGTCGACGATCAGGTTAAGATCAGCAAGGCACCGACAGCATCTACTACACATACGTTTGAATCCTGGCTCTGCCTCTCATGACTTTGAACAAGTTAGTTAACATTTGTCTCAGTTCGTCATTTGCAAAACGGGAATGAGAACATCCACTTTACAGTGCTGTTAGGATTAAATGGGATCCTGTGTGTAAATTACCAGACATATACTGAAGCTTCAGAAGTCATATGGTCCTACTAAATCAGTGTTTAATGTGTATGAGTATTTCATTAATTGCCTGAGTAGTTCATTCACTTATCAATTACCTGCTTTTCCAGGAGGACTATTAAGGAGTGAGAAGCATAAATATTCCTCAGTTTTAGGCTCTGGGTCCCAGGTTCTGGAGCCCTGGGGTGTTCAGTTAGGAGTGACGGATGGTGGCAGCCTTCTCCTGCACTTGTGGGGCAGGTAGCAGCATTGCCTCGGAAGTTTGGGATCTGATCTCAGGATATCAGTTACAGACTTGTATAGAAATATACTTTCCAAACTTCTCAGAGACATCCCTTATTGATTTTTTTTTCCCACTGATGTCTGTGCTCACAATATTAAGATTTTGCCACCTCAAGGGGCATCCCTATTTCAAAGAAGAATTGCTTCAGCTTTCCTCATTTCATGACCAAAAAGAATGCCAAGAAAGAGCAATTTACCAGGAATCCCCACGGAGGAAAACTTTTCTATGGCCAAGTTATAATTACATACAGAATTTAGTAACATAATCTCAAATGGCTTTTTGAAGATTGGAGGATCAGTGATGACCTTGAAATGCTAAAATGTGACAACTTTGTGTTGACATTATTGTGCACATTAATCTGACTCACTATAACTTTATAAACATTAAACACTGAATATTGAAAATATTAAGAAAAATGATGCACATGACAAATTGTCTTTGCTAGGCATCCCAATTAGCAAGGTCCTGAAAGTAATTAGTGTAAGCTGAACAGAAATCAGGCAACAGGGGAGTGCAAAATTTAATCAGACTTGAAATTCTGACCTGTTAAACTAGAGCAGGTTTAAAACCTCTGATGTTTCTGATCCTTATCACTTTGGAGCCTCTTTACCTGAACAGATCTGGTAAATTTTGCAGTGAATAGACATTAACAAGCAAGGTTTTTGTTCATTCCACACAATTGGTTTCAGTGTTAATGCACATTCCTGTATCATAGTCTGTCATATAGATGTAGTTGTGAAATCTTGACAAGTTCTTGGAGCTATAAATCCAACAACTCTACTCCCAGCAATCTCTATAGCCCATGATTAGTCATTTCTGGAAACTTTTAATTTCTTTCTTCTAAGTATTTTATTTGTTTTCTTCTCATTTCCAAAGAGATTTCATTGTCATCGAGATATATAACCCATTAGTAATTCTATAATATTTGTAAAAATTGGGACACTACTGAAGAATGAAACTTAATATAAATGGAATTGCAAACAGAATAAATGGAGGAGAAATCCTTGTTCATCTTAGTATTGACTACTTATTTAGTTTTATTTTTGCAATTTTCATGTGGGAATTTTCAAAGCTATATAAAATTAGAGAACATAGCATAATGAACTCTCTTTTACCCTTCACCAAGTTTTAACAAGATATATTTTGGATATGACAAGAACCTCTGTCAATTTTCATCTCTGTCTCCCCAAAGTAAAACTTGGAAATTATATTTTTCAACCCTAAAAATAAATTTCTAATTCTTAGAGATATTGCACTTTTAATTTTAGTTGTCTATGGATATGTTAGGATCTTAGTTCTATTTTTTAATTCCTGTTCAAATACTGTCTTTGTCTCTGCTTCTCTGTGTCTTCTCCTCTTTCTCTGTTTTGTTGGCTTGTTCAGCTTATACACCTGGGCTTTCCATGGATTAGAAATGACCCAGAACACATTACCTTCTTGTGACCCATGGAATGCTCCAAATTCCCCTTGATATGAAGACAGCAGCTGGTCTAGAAAAGATGACCAGAATGGCCAACAGCCTGGGACAGATTTCCAAGGTCAATGAGGAGAGAAGCATATCTGTTCAAACTTTGTTTAACTTGAGGGGGAAAGGTTTCCAGATCAGTGAGAGTTTCCATTAGAGGCTGGAGATGAATCTTCATTTCTTTAGGGTAGTTTAGCCATTTTCCCATCAGAATATGTGTTTATTATGAGTCATGAATGAGAGAAAATGAGTCGGGGACGCCAGAATATTATTCTTGTATTTCACTGGAACTATTTATGCTGAGCTGCTTTCACTTACTACCTCCTGTGCTACCACCTGCCAGAAGCAGCCCGCCTCATCGGAGCGCCGTCTGGTATTGCTGGAGCATGAGGGCCTTGGCCTCCCTGGGAAGGTGCTGTATGTTGGCACTGTGGGCCAGCAACCCCTCATGCTTGAACGTAGTTGGCATCTACAGGATGAGCAGGAGTCATTTATTTTCTGGTCCAAGTACTCTAGCTAAACCATATCCACTTACTATGAAATCGCAAAATGGTAGAAAAAAATATGCAGTCTTCTCTGAAACGAATGTTTTTCTCTATTGAGAAAGTAACTTGAGTAATTTATTGGTGAGCCAACTAAGGCTGTTGTGTGTGTGTGTGTGTGTGTGTGTATGTGTATAATAATGTCAATTTTATTGTGACTTCTATCAAAATGTATTTAATTGTGTTTTGAATATGAAGTGAAAGATGCTTTAAAAAGCATCTTCCCAGACTTTTGAGGTAAATTAGTAGAAGATGAAGAGAAGAACTCTAGGTAAAAAGGAGAAGTAAAAATACGTTTGTTGATAAATTTTGACAACTATCCTGGTTAGGTCTAGACAAATTTCAATCTCAGCAGTGAGCCTATGACAGGAAAGGTTAAATGTATTCAATTTTTTTCTGACTCTGAATTCCTGAATAAAGATAAAAAAATACTTCATATAAATAATCATTCATGTTTGTTATCCCTTACTTGGCTATAAAACATCTGAGAGTGAAATCTGTGATTTCTTGACTTTTGGTGTTTTCTAGCAAAAACAATTGTGTAGGAATTGCAGAGTGGTGGTTTATGACAAAAAGGGAGGAGATTTCTCCTTTTTTCTAGCATTCATTGCTATCACTTAGCATCCTTAAATTTTCTATGTACAAGGGTGCAAAGACATTTATTAACTTGGATAAATTTGTTGCTATAATAGACAAAGAGTAACTAATGACATACACACAATAGAAGTTTATTTCTCATTTCTATAAGCAATCCAAGATAGTTCCAGGTGTGTAAGGGAGCTTTGCTCCACACAGTAATTCCATGACCTCATCTGACAGAGGCTCTGCTGGCTTCTCATGACCGTGTGGATGTCCACACTAGCAGCACCAAAGAGCTCTTAGGAAAGGGTTTTACCACCTGGCTCAGAAGTGACACATTTTTAGTGGCCTCATTTCCACTTGTCTACTATTGGCTAGAACTTAGTCATGTGGCCACAGCCCCAGGGAGTCTGGGAAATGTAGTCCAATTGTGCATCCCAGAAGAAGAGTAGATCTCTGCCACTGTCTCTCCTCAGTCACTAATTTAGATGGAATAGTAGGTCACAATCAACTATAATATGAGGTGGAAAATGAAATTTGAAATTCTACTTAGTAAATACTTACAAAGCACCTATGTGCAAGGCCTTGTGCCCAGCACCAGTGTCCAGAAGGCGATAAAATTTCAGGAGCTCACAATTTAGAAGGAGGGAAACTGTTGAACTGTTAGTGCTGGAATGAAACTTCTACACGCAGGCAGAAATCTTGTTTGACTTGTTCCCAGCTGAATCCCTGATGTCTGGCACACTGCACACATATATTAGGATTTAGTAAATATGTGATAAATGATGAATAAATTCTAAATCAAGGTAGATTATTTTTCAAAGTCAAAAGGGCAGAGATAGATTGTATTAAATTAGCTTTTGAAGCTGATGTCACAGCCACACAAAAGAAGATAGTTAAAATCATTTAATAATACCAAATTAAAAAAAATTATCAGGGACATGGTTTTTCTTCTTCATAATAAAAGCAGAATTTCCTGAACCTTAACTCTATCTTTTATGCAACTGAGAAACCTCCAGTGGATGTGTTTTAATGAAAGTAAGTTATTCAGTGTTTTCAGGCAGTAGCAGTCTTCTTTTATCATTTGCCATATCAATAATATTTAAAGGACCCTCCAAAGACATACTTATTAGTAGACAAATGAGGTAATAAGAATTTCTTTTACTTAAGCATGGCTACATACTGGATTTATCTCTCCAGTATGGGTCATTACCAATATCATAAGTGTTTCCAGAAAAGACTTCTTCCATCATTACCAAGTTTTTATTAGCAATTGAAGTGTGGAAAATGTGGCAACAGATTTTTCTGCCCAAGCCTGCCTGTCTCTTGTCATCCATGTCCTCATTGACCCCAACTCCAAGACCTTGTTTGGATTTTTCAGGTTCTGACAAGTGTTCACACTCCACTTGCTAAGTAAGGAGAATTGTTAGGTCTGAGGTACCATAATCCAATGCACTTGGGGAGCCCATTGTTTGAAACTGTGGGTGTCCCTTAAGTGATGCATTAAGAATCAGCATTTGGTAACTTTAACCTAAATATTTCTTCATTTGTTCCTGTAATACACCCCAGACTGGATTTCTGTGGCTCCATTTCAGGACGGAGTTGAGAAAAGTATACTCATTTTGTAGTGCAGGATAGAATTTATTTCAAAATGATGAAATTAAACCTTCATCAAATGGCTGCTTTAGGATTTTGATATATAATAATCTCAGTGATTAACTTTGATGAATACAAAGAATAATAACTTCAACTTTCCAAGCTGATTCAAACCTTCCTGACTCCATGTCTTTGCTCAGGGATTTGACTTTTAGAAAACCTACCCTTCCACATCTTTGTCTGCCTATCAATTCTGTGTTTTTTCTTTCAGTTGTTTTCCATATGCATGTTGTTCACAGAGGCACAACTGTGTCATGTATATACTTGAATGTCATTTTCCACATTTTGTATTATATAACAAGCAGTATCACAAACACTACATGCCTATTTTTAAAGATATTGTTTTCTTAATCTATATATGAATAGTATATTCCCATACTATTTCTCAGGCACTGGGCTCATATACAGAAAAAACTTGTTATATTTCTCTTCCTCCATCTCTTCGTTAAGCTTAATTATCAAACATTTCAAACACACAAAAGCAAAGCAAATAGTATAATCACTTCTGGCTTCAGCTCCAACAGGTCATCACTCCCAACCTTACAACAAGAAAAACCTGGAAAAACAGAAAATGAACACATTTCCTTGGATTTGTCAGAGAACTGGGTAGCAGAGCAAACCATTATATCATGCTGCAGTCTGGAGAGAGACAGGAGATAAGAGTTATACAGCTAAGATCTACCTACCTGGAGCAGAAGCTGCTAGAGCCATAAACTGGTAGGAACGTTCAGATAGTCATTCTGATGAATTGCTGGAAGCTGAGTGTGGACTAGTGCGGGGATGATAAGAGCAACCATAGTGAAATAAGCCCAAAGTGCTCTCCATTACAAAACCTACTCTCCAGGGGAAGGACTTTCCCAGAGCCTTTGCTTCTGGGTCTTTTCAGTGGACAGAAACAAGAAATACCAAAATAAAAAATTTTTAAAAGATAAAATAAAATATGAATTCTCTTTGATATTTCCAATACAAATGTAGTATTTCATGGGTTTTAACTTCTTGTACCTTATACTTGGATCTTTTCTCATTCGGTAAAAATTATTGGTTCTTAACAGCATTAGTATAATTGCTTATTTTCATTATCAAACAGTATAAATAACACTTTTTCAATATAAAGATGCCAATATTACCACTAATGATAAGACTACTAAATGAAGTTTAAGAGTGGGGAAAGGAAGAAGCCAGAAGAAAAAAAGATAAAAAAAAGATCTCTTTGTCTAAGAATGTGTTCCACTAAGTATATATGTTGTCAGACATCTAAATCTCACAGATAACAGAGTAGCTCTTTCTTTTTTTTTTTTTTGAGAGAGTCTCACTCTACCCACTCCTGGGGTAGAGTGCCTGGTGTCAGCCTAGCTCACTGCAACCTCCAACTCTGGGGCTCAAGGGATCATTCTGCCTCAACCGTCTGAGTAGCTGGGATTACAGGCACATGCCACAATGCATTTCTTTCTATTTTTAGTAGAGACAGGGTCTCACTCTTGCTGAGGCTGGTCTCAAACTCCTGACTGCAAGTGATCCTCCGGCCTTGGCCTGCCAGAGTGCTAGGATTACAGGCGTGAGCCACCCATGCCAGCCCAGTGTAGCTCTTTCAAAAATTACGATTTAAATGGAAGCCAATAAATAATATCCTCATCTGCTGAGTTCTCAAGCAACTGAGAAACATACCTAATAGTAAAATAGAGAATAGAATAGCACCTTAATAACTGATAAAGCTGATGTAGGAAATGCAGCTCATATTTTTGGGCACGTGATCTTTCTGATACTGTTCCCCAGAAATAGAGAGAGTAACTCTCCCAGTTTTCAGTGGTGCTGAAACCATCAAAGGGTAAAGAACATGTAATATGTAAAGCAGTAATGAACAAAAGAGAGTGAAAGCATTCTATGGATAGTTTTCCTTCCAAGAGAAAAAGGTGGGTGGGGAGGCAGAGCTATGCTACTGCCTGGTTCTTTATTGGAAACTCACCAAACGGGCTGGAGAGAGGAAGGAGTGTTACACAAATGAGGTCCCTCCTCAATTAAGGAAATATCAAGAGGGAGAGTAAATTGTTCCCCATCCACATTGTCAATTTTACTTCCCTCATTCTTCCAAGATTGAATAATTGTATTGTTATTTTTAGTTCTTTAGTTGATTATGTTAAAAAACTTAAATACTACCCTTTAAATTTTTTAAAAATCAACTTTGATCCACATACTAGTTCTTCCTCATATAAATTGAGGAAATGTCCATTTTAAAGACAAAGATGTTATCATTAAGGTAAAATGGATAGACTTTTCTTACATTTTATCATATGTTTTAAATTATGCCACATTCTAATTTGGTTCACATTTAGGCTACGATATTTGTGCATAGGTTTGTTTTCCATAGACTTTCCAATATTTTAAATAAAATATCTTTGTAATATACTCTCAATCATGCACCTTTTTTTCTAGACACTTGTCTCTCAAAACCATCTATCATCTTTCTCTGCAATTACTCTATTGACCTAAAGAAAGAGATAGACAGCAAAACAATAATAGTGGGGGACTTCAATACACCACTCACAGCACTAGACAGATCATTGAGACAAAAAAATCAAGAAAGAAACATTGTGCTTAAATTGGACTTTAGACCAAATGGACTTAACAGACATTTACAAAACATTCCACCCAATAACTACAGAATATACATTCTTTTCATCAGTGCCTGGAGCATTCTTCAAGATAGACTATATTTTAGGACACAAAATTAGTCTTAACAAACTTTAAAAAATGAAATCATGTCAAATATCTTCTTTTACCACAGTGGAATAAATGTAGAATTCAATACAGAGGAACTTGACAAACTATACAAACAAGAATCTCCCAGTGTGCTCGCTTCAGCAGCACATATACTAAAATTGGAACGATACAGAAAAGATTAGCATGGCCCCTGCGCAAGGATGACAAAAAAAAAAAAAAAAGAATCTCCCAGTTCACTGATGTTAGCAACTTTTGGGCTCATTAGGGTAGAAAGGCTCTCCAGCAGCTTCAGAGCCTGCTGACTGCCAGAGATGTGAGGGAGGGAGAAAAAAACCACTCCACCTACCCTTTTTTTCTGGACTCCAGGCCTCTCCGGGCTTGATCTCTGTCAAGATCTTGCTCTTCCTTGTTCTGCTTTGCAACTTCTTCCCATGGAATCTCTGGTAGGTTCTGGCACTTTTCTCTTAGAATTACACCGATCTATGTTTGTTTGTTTGTTTTTCCCTTTTTAATCTAAAACTTTTCCTTCTTTCTGAGATGAATTGTCATCTGGTTTCTCTGGTCAGCCACCTTGTCTCCCTCTGATCACAATGGAATAAAACTAGAAATCAACTCCAGGAGAAACGCTCAATTCTACACAGAGTCCTGGAAATTAAACAACCAGCTGCTGAATGAGTATTGGGTTAATAATAAAGTTAAGATGCAAATCAAAAGATTCCTTGAACTGAATGACAAAGGGGATGCAAGCTATCAAAATCTATGGGATTCAGCAAAAGCAGTCCTAAGCAGAAAATTGATAGCCTTAAATGCCTACACCAAAAAGTCAGAAAGACTGAAAATTAACAATATAAAGACACATCTCAAGGAACTAGAAAAGGAAGAGCAAACTAATCCCAAAGCCAGCAGAAGAAAAGAAATAACTAAGATCAGAGCAGAACTAAATGAAATGGAAAACAAACAAAATATAAAAGATGAATGAAACAAAAAGTTAGTTCTTTGAAAGATAAACAAAATTGATAGACCTCTTGCTAAATTAACCAGGAATAGAAGAGAAATTACTTTTTCAATCAGAAATGAAAAAGGAGATATTACAACTGATACCACAGAAATATAAAATATCATCTGTGAATACTATGAAAATCTCTACATACATAAAACAGATAGTGTAGAGGAAATGAACAAATTCCTGGACACATACAACCTCCCAAGACTCAACGAGGAAGAAATAGAACTCCTGAACAGACCAATAGTAAACAGCTAGATTGAAGCAGTAATAAAAAAATCTTCCAACAAAAATGAAAGCCCCAGACCAGATGGATTCACAGATGAATTTTACCAGACCTACAAAGAAGACCTGGTACCCACACTGCAGAAATTATTCTATAACATTGAGAAGGAGGGAATCCTCCGCAATTCATTCTATGAAGCCAGTATCACCTTGATACCAAAGTCAGAAAAGCACACAACAAAAAAAGAAAACTACAGACCTGACTTCGAGTTGTACTACAAGGCTATAGCAACCAAAATAGCATGGTACTGGCATAAAAGTAGACACATAGATCAATGGAACAGAATGGAGAGCCCAGAAATAAAACCTTATACCCACAACCAACTGATTTTTGACAAAGCAGACAAAAACATACACTGGGGAAATGATATCCTATTCAATAAATCATGCTGGGAAAATTGGATAGCCATATGCAGAAGAATGAAACTGGATCCCTGTCACTGACCATATATAAAAATTAAGTAAGATTGACTAAAGACTTAAACATAAGACCTGAAACCATAAAAATCTTAGAAGAAAACCTAGAAACAACTCTTGTGGACATTGGCCTAGTGAAAGAATTTAAGACTAAGACCCCTGAAGCAAATGCAAAAAAACCCCAAAACAGATAAATTGGACTTAATTAAACTAAAAAGTTTCTGTGTAGCAAAATAAATAATCAAGAGTAAACAGACAACCTACAGAATGGGAGAAAATATTCCCAAACTATGTGTCTGAGGCCTAATATCTAGAATCTACAAAGAACCCAAACAACTCAGCAAGGAAAAAAAACAAACAACTCCATTAAAATGCAAGTGAATGACATGAACAGGCATTTTTCAAAAGAAGATATACAAATGGTCAATAAACATATGAAAAAAATTCTCAATATCACTAATCATCAGATAAATGCAAATTAAAACCTCAAAGAGATACCACCTTACTTGAATTAGAATGGCCATTATTAAAAAGTCAAAAAACACTTGCGGGGGGGGGGGGCCAGGCTTGGTGGCTCATGCCTGTAATCCTAGCACTCTGGGAGGCCAAGGTGGGAGGATAGCTCAAGGTCGGGAGTTCGAGACCAGCCTGAGCAAGACTGAGACCCCGTTTCTACTAAAAATATTAGAAAGAAATTAGTTCGACAACTAAAAATATATAGAAAAAATTAGCTGGCATGGTGGTGCATGCCTGTAGTCCCAGCTACTGGGGAGTCTGAAGCAGAAGGATTCCTTAAACCCAGGAGTTTGACGTTGGTGTGAGCTAGGATGATGCCATGGCACTCTAGCCTGGGCAACAAAGAGAGACTCTGTCTCCAAAAAAAACACTTGGGGGGTTGGGGGTGGGTAAATTCACAACTAATGGACATAGTGAGCATTACAGGGGGGAAAGGGCACACCTCAAATCATGGTTTGGATGTGGCAAAGTCATAACATGTAACCAAAACGTTTGTACCCCCATAATAAAAAAAAAAGTAAAAAAACAATAGATGTTGGCATGGATGTGGTGAAAAGGGAACATTTAAATTCTGTTGGTGGGAATGTAAATTAGTACAACCTCTATAAAGATCTATATGGAGATTTCTCAAAGAATTAGAAGTATTTTAATAGTTCTACCATTCAATCCTGCAATCCCACTACTGGGTATCTACCCAGAGGAAAAACAATCATTATATCAAAAAGATACCTTCACTCATATGTTCATCACAGCACAATTCACATTGACAAAGATATGGCATCAACATAAGTGTCCATGAACTAATGAGTGGATTAAGAAAATGTGGTATATATATTCCATAAAATACTATTCAGTCATAAGAAAGAATGAAATAATGTCTTTGGCAGCAACTTGGATGAAACTGGAGGCCATCATCCTAAGTGAAGTAATTCAGGAAGAGAAAAATAAAAATGCCACATGTTCTCACTTTTAAGTGGGGGCTAAGCTCTGGCTATACAAAGGCACACAGAGTAGTATAACGGACATTGGAGACTCACAAGGGGGGAGGTTGGAAGGGGATGATGGATGAAAAATTACCTATGGGGTACAATGTACACTACTTGGGTAATGGGTACACCAAAAGCCCAGACTCTACCACTATGCAATGTATACGTGTAATGGAATTCCACTTGTGCCCCTTAAATATATTAAAATAAAGAAGTAATAACAAAAATAAGTTTGAAAGTTTTGTACAAACTTTGAGTGTTCACTTAGCACTCATTACAATTGAATCAGTGACAAAACCATGTATAGGAATAAAGACATATCTCAAAGAGTTATCAAAAAAAATTCTGGATGGGTCAATTGTCCAGTATCAAAATTCTTTATTGTAGTGTGGAATTTAAATATTTGAAAATCTGAATATAATAAATATAAATATGCCACCCTTCTGGGCCTCTCTTCTACACTCACTTTATATTCCTCTACATAGCATTCATGACTTTGTTAAAATTTATTGATTTTTTCATCTAGGTTTTTAGAACATGAACTCCTTAAAGAAGCTCAAGATTGTGTTTAGATCACTGCTTTATCCCCAAAGACTAACTCCATAAATGTTTATTGAATAAATCACTTAAAAAGGAAGCTTCTTCCAAGGAAAGTAATTATAAATATTTAAACAATACCTTATTGCTAGCTTTTAATGTAATTTCTCAACAGATCTAGTGAATGAGACAAGCTTATTGAATAAATTATAGTATTAAACTTTAATTTTCCCATCTCTAGTTCTCTATCTTCTTTTCAGAACTTTGTGTACTGATTTGGTATGCTTTTCCACAAACTTCAACATTTAACTAATTAATTTTAGTAAAAAAAATTGTGCAGCATAGTTAAAATTTGAATCATAGTATGTGCTTTAAGATTTTCAGCCTAGGAACAGTGATTTTCCTATAATACATGTCAGTTTCCATGTTTGAAAATTTTGTAAAATTATTTATTTTCTCTTTGTAATAGTTTTCTGTTGCCATTGTAACAAATTACCACAAATTTAGTCGCTTAAAACAACACAAATGTATTGTGTTACAGTTCTGGAAGTCAGAAGTCCAAAATCAGTTTCACTGAGCGAAAGTCAAGGCATATCAGCAGGGCTTGTTTCTCCGGCGCCTGCAAGGGAGAATGTGGTCTTTGCCTCTTCCAGCTTGCAGAGGCTGCCTACATGCCTTGGCTCATCGCCCCTTCTTTCATCTTCAAAGCAGCATCTTACTTTTATTGTCCCATTGCCTTCTTCTGTAGTCAAATCTCACTCTACCTCCTTTTGTAAGAAAACTTGTGATTACATTATCCTGGATCATGCACATTATACTCAGACAATCCAGAATAATCCCCCATCTCAAGATCCTTAATTTCATCTCATCTATAAGGCACTTTTTGCCATATAAGGTAACATTCACGGGTTCCAGGAATTTTGACTTAAATATTTTTGTAGGGCCATTATCCAGCCTACCACTCCCTCCTCTATTAATTTATTAATAATTTCTGTACTGAATATATGATGCTCTTCTAACAAAAAGGTTTAAAGTATATATTAAAGCATTTACTTTTGTTGATGCTATTCACTACTTTATGTCTCAAAGAATTAAACAATTTTAATAAAACATGATACATTTATTTTCATTGAAATGCAAAATCAATACAATATCAAGTTGTCATATCTAAAATGTCCTGAATTTGTTGTCAGTGGTTGTGGAAGATTGGAAGGCCAGAGGAGTAGAGAGGCTATTAGTTTTGTCAGTGGGCTCTTCACTCTTCAAAAAACAGCCACTAAAATTGACATTATTTATTTCCTTGTGTTCTGACACTTCTTCCCTTCTGCTAGGTTTTATATTCACAAGAGGTGAAACTGCTAAAAACAGAAAATACATGTTTACTCAATTTCACATTCCTGCTTGGACTGATGAATTGTTCAGATATGCCACACCCTCTAAAATGTCCATCTGTGCCTTTTCATAGGCTGGCTCTCATTCTCTGAAAAGCTCTTTCAAACTTTTCCCTCACGGAGAGCACTTAGCCTCTAGGATTTAGCTTGGAACTCACTGCCTCTGTGACTCCACCAGGAAACCTCTGCAAGTCCCTCTCATAGGACCTCAACACACAGTCCCTGGAGATATTGTATCACTCATCGTCCTGATAGCAATTATGTATTTACGGTCTATCTCCTCCTCTAGGTTGCATGCTCCGTAAAGGAAGGGACTGTCTCTTTCAGATTGCGATACCTAACATTCTGCCCAGCACAGAGTATGTTTTCACTGAATGTATGTGAGTAGGTAAAGGCTCTTTCAATAATTGTGTGCTGAATGAATGAATGATGTTTTATTTACCAATGAGTATACTCAATTCATGAACTTCTGTACTATTGCAATTTTTGATACATGCACATTCTGTAGTGTGTGAGATGTAGGAAGAAAATGATTAAAGTTTCTCATCAATCAATGTTGGTATTATAAAAACATAAACATGTAAAATATTTTATCTATTTGCAGGTGGAATCATATGGAACAGATCATATATTGGCATGTGAATTTGTGGTTCTGGTCAAATGGGCCAGTCAAGATAAAACAAATATGTGTCACTATCCCTCTGAAAACAGTGTCAGTGTTTCGTATAGGTTCCATCTAAGAGCTCCGACAAAGCAGCCATTTTTACATAAAGGTACTGCAGTTACCTCTCTTACCACACCTACCTAAAGAAAATTATACTTACAGTAAAAGTACTTATTGTTTAATGCTTTGGTAGCTAAACCTACAAATGTGTTATTTATTTATTTATTTGAACAATGTGAAATAAAAAATTATTACTTTATTTATTGATTTCACCATAAAAGCTGCATATATCTACTGTATGTAAAGCTAAAGATTAAGAAGTCAGTTCTTCTACATGAAGTACTCTTCACTTCAGACATCTGAAAAAATACAGTTTTGTATTGGGATGGTAATCATTTTCCTCAGGCAATACTGAAGGAGGTAAAGTTTTGTAGCTAACAAAAGTAGAAATCTTGAAAAAATGTCTGCCTTTCAACTATCAGTTCTTAAATCGATCATTTCCTCCATGTAAAATCAGTGACCATCACCAGTTAAAAATTAGTAAGTTTTCTTGTAAAGGCGAAATTGGTCTATTTATTTATTTATTTTCTGCTACTCACATTTATTGGGTCCATTGAGCAACTATTTAACAATGAGGCATAAATATTTTGACTGAACCTCAAGTTTATGTTGGAACCTACCAACCATGGAAAATAAAGACTGGCAATAGCATATAATATCCACATGTCACACTTGCTGCCAGTGGTCCCCAGCACCTGGGTCATTTCATTATTCTAAGCGAATGGCAAGTGGACACGTGGCTGGTACAAGCAGGGCCATAGGCGGGGCCACTGACTCCCAACAAGGCTTTGCCTCCACTGACTTCCAGCTTCTTTGCTTGTAAAGTGAGGACTTGAGCTTGTGCTGCCCTCTGAGGCCCAGCTCTAACATGTCAGGACCTTGTTTCTGAAATACTTTAAGTACACAGAGTTTAATAAGACTTTTTGTTCATGAAAATACAACTTCAAAAAACAAATAAGAAAGCCAGTTAAATTTCTCAAGCTTGAACCAAGAGTTTGGGGTTTACTCCTGCTCCGTGAGAAATGAGCATCTCTAAGTGCCTAAAAGACCATACAGATATACTCTTTCCTTGTAGAATCTAAGAATACTGGGGCTGGGAAGAACTGTAGGAATCACTGATTTTACTGTGTGTAATTTTTAAATATTATTTTCTGTTTTTATATGATAAATAATAGTTGCACATATTTATGGGGGTACAAGTGATATTTTGATACATGCACACAATGTGTACATGTGTGCTATTTTCATGATGAGGATGCTTAACATTTATAGAGGTAATGATTCTCCCAAAATGACAGAGTCACACCTGGGATTAGAATCCAGTGCTTCTGCCTAGTCTGTTGTCTCCACTACACCATGATAATTTAAACACAGTTTTCAAAAGATATTAGGCCTTCCAAAATTTAAACGAGATATATAATTTGCATTATTCTCCACCTTGTGGTGAGAAGTGGCGAAGAAAACACTAGATTGGGATCACAGGACTTGGGAATGTTGATTAAATTTCTTTGTGGCCACCTATAGAATGCAGTCTAGTTAACTGAGGTCGAAAGGAGGTCTCCAAAACATTGCCTAGTGGCACTCGCTAAGACAGCTCCGGCCCCTGCCACGGATAGGCGGCTGCAGAAACAGGAAGCCATCTCAGCTCTGAACAAGAAGCTGCTGAATTAGAAAACTTTTGACAAATTGTGAAGTCTACACTGACTGCTGGCTCCCAAATCCTTCTGCTCTGTCACAATGTGGAGCTCCCAAAAGGGATGCCCTGCACCCTGTCTCTCTCTCCATGCAACTCTGGTCTGAATGAAAGTCTCAAGTGAGTGCATCTGAATGGCAGCACCTACATCATATACAGAATCTTCACTTCAAATCAGTCTGGGAAATGGCATTTTTAGCATGAGAGAGAGGCCTGGTAGAAGGGCGATAGAATGGCTTGTGAGTGATCCAATCCCCAGTATTGAACACACTGGTTCTAGACCTTCTTGGATGATCACATGATCTTGGGACAAATTTAACCTCTCTAAACCCCAACTACGACAATGGCCATGAAAGCAGTTTGTTGTAAAGAGACACACAAGTGCCAGTTATTTAGCATTACTCTCCATCCATTTGCACCCTCCTAGCTATTCTTACTTCTGTTTAGCCTGTGTGGTGGGCCAGTGGAATAAAATACAACGGTCTTACCAGAATACAGTGCTACCCTTTTATCCAATCCCTGAATATATCTGCCCATGAAAATAGTACAAAAGGGAATGGGGAGTATGATATCTTTAGCTTGGACTTATTTACATGACTAAGTTTAGAAAAGTGTTTTAATGAGTCTTGTTAGCAGGCTATAGCTTATTGCCATTTGGCTCTCCTTGAAGACTCTTCTAAAATTATTCCTAATCTTGTGACTTATTTTACTTTAAAGTAAGCTGGCATGCTCTGAGTCTTCAGCTGTTCATTAATCACCTGGTGAGAAATTAGTTGCCTTAGAAAATGTACTGGTGTCCTTTGGCAAAATTCTGGCCTATTAAGAACATTTTTAAAACCACATTCAGAATATAACTTGCTTGTCTGGGAAAACTGACCCTCCGTTTCGACACTCACCATTTTCCAGTGGCATAGGGCTGTCTCATGCCCTCTGGGGTAGTCTGTCTGGATTGCAGGCCATTGCCCTTTCTTCTTGCCTGCCTTCTATCCCTTCCCCACCATCTTTGTGGTGACCCCCTCCATTATTTTCATTTCCAGAGCTATGTAAAATAAAAATGTAAAGTACATTCCGACATATGCTCGTTAAGTTCCCTTGGATAACGAGCCGTAGTTATTGTGGGTGAGAAAGAATGCTCACTGATTCATTCTGTAGGGAAAACATGAGAGAGATTAATTTTCAGTATTGGCAGGTATTTGTACTTACACTTCCCTGTGCTTAAAAAATATTTCTTGCCAGTTGAAAAATGAATTCAACATTATGATTTGTAAATATTGCTTATAAGGTTTATAAAATTGTCTGTAAGATGTAGGTTATCCCAACCGCGACTGCAGAGTGAGAACCTGAACTCTTGCTGAGTGTCTCTGGCCTTCGGTTTCCATATGTATAAAATGAGAAGAGTTTCATCTCTAACGTTCTAACACTGTAGGAACTGACGAATGTTTGGCTACCCAGTTCAAGGTGATGACTCTTGCCCACTTTGCTGATCTATCCCTAAATAAAGATATTAGGAAATAAGGCTAAAAGGACATTACTAACTTCTCTTCTCTTTCTACTTTTTCTTTTCTCTCCTCTTCCTTCCACCTATCTTTTCTTCCCACACTAACAGACTTTGAAATTAAACACATAGACCCCCCAAGGTTGTCTTTCTTTACATAGTCAACACTAGAGGTGGACATGACCCTTAAGAGGTAAGAGTGGAATTGTCTTTGAACTCACTTTTCCGTAGAGGAAGTACCAGGACGTACCTCACCAGAATTGCGTCCAAGTTTTCACTTTCTTCCGTAGCCTGGTTGCACATCATGAGCAGTTACATATTCAAATGAATCTGTCAGGGACAAGAGGCTGGTGCTCGAGCTCCTGCTCGGCCCGATGACATTGATTTGTTAGCATAATGCTCGGCTGCGGGATGTGTGACAGATAAATTTTATCAAAATTAAGGCACAATTAAACATTTCATCTTCCTAATTACTGGCTGTAGATTCAGCCTGATGACCATGTGCTGTAAGAAATCAGCGACCATTACACATTTTAATGGAGCACAGCTGTCTTACAGCTTGGTAATATTTGCACAGTGCCACAGAACTGTAATTTATGATAAAAAGAAAAAATGTGTATTGGCGCTTTTTTGCCAAAATAGATTAAGGATTCATATACTTTAATGAGATTTGGACCTAGTTTTGGATTATCGTTATAAATGATTTATGTGCATGTTGGTGGACTCCTGTAGTTCGAAGTTGATTTGTGTTTTGGTCTACCGATATGTAATTCGATATTTACTCTTGAGCCAATACCTATCACTTTCCCCCCTTTCTCTTTCTTTAATTTCTTACCTTTCTTTCACCTCGTACAAAGGACAGATGGGAAGGTGAACAAAACTAAAAGGCAATGGCAGGAAGCGATTGTTGAAAACAGCTGTAGCTTCTTGCAAACTTGGGGAGTGGATGGCTGGGGTTGGTGGCGGTGCAGGACCCTCTCCCCACCAGCCCTGGCCTTTGGTGCCGCCTCTGCCGCAGAGCCACACATGGCCCGGGGGACCAAGCCTGACTGCAGAATTGGCCTTTGCTCTCCTGAGAAGAGGGGTGATGATGATTAAAATCTCCTCTATTGCTGCCTTTATAAAATAAGGGGAATGACTTATTTCACCTTCCTGGGATTCACAAGAGCACTAATGAATATGATTATGAGTTATTTATAATCACAAAAGGCAATGTGGCAGAGCTACATCTCCTTATGACTACCGTAAGGACCTCCAGGCTGTGAATCTGGCAATACTTTCTCTTAACTACTGTTGGGGCGCGTCTCTCTTTAGAACTGTTCTTACTGGAAAAACATTTGAAAGTGCTTATGTCTGTGAATGAATTGCTTTCAACAGATTGGGCACCAGTAAGGTCACGAGTAGTCAAAAAATGTGCATGGAAATTGTATGTGAACTGTATGCCCCTGGTGCATAGTTGTTGCTAATAAACAGGGGAGTACGTGTCAATGGTTACACCTTATTAGTAATTAATATGATAATTAAATCTGTCCAGGCAAGTTGACGTCATAATCTCCAATCCTCCTTCTATGAAAAAGATACATATCTCTTCGGAAATATTCTTCTCAGAAATCACAGTGGCTGAGAGAAAAAGGCGAGATAAAAGAATCTGCACGAATCTGCTCAATTTAGGTGTTAACTTGCCTACTGAAAACAGAGAACATACCCTAATGAATTCAGAAGGCCTAAATATATATATGTAACAGGGAAGGAAGAGCTCATCTTTTTATCATCCCAATCTTCTCCAGGCTTGATTTATTTCGGCGCTCATATGCTGGAATGCTTCATACTGTACCAGGTTGCATATGCTTGTACACTAATTCTCAATTGCCGTATGCAGTTTGTGACAACCATCTGCTTCGACCTCCCTTTGAGTTCTTTCTCCCACTCAGCCCAGCTGAAGTAAAAATATGGACAGAAACAACTTCTGCAGGGAAATGAAAAAGTTAACAGGAGAGTTAAAGTTATATTGTGTATCTGCCTTTCGCATGGATGTGCTCCTGCCACTTAGCCTCTACTTATCAAATATTTCTGAAGTGCAAAGCCTGACACTTAGCAGAAAGCTGTAAAAAATGCCATGTTTCCTCTGACAGTCTTGGCTGTGGAGGAAAGGTAATAATAAAATATGTACATCTAGTTCACATGCTGACTCTGGAGCCCACGGTACTGCTCCCGCCACCTCGATTTACGGCACGTAGCACCTTGTCACACGCCAGAGGGAGAGGGGGAGAGAGGATGGAAGAGAGAGGCAGGCATATTTGGAAAATGCCTGAAAAGAAATCAACAACACACTCTGGAGTTTGACTTCAAAAGGAGGGTTGATATTTATTTGCTAAAAATTACTGCATTAGAAAATAGGAGAAAGGGCCTCTATAACTACAGAGCACAGATCTCATATCTTTTTGCATGGAACATGGAAAGAGAAAACAGAGAAAGGTGTCTGAGAATTTTTTAAAAAGACATTTTGTTTATGTATTTGTGTTTGGAAGGGAGATTTAAAGAAAAAAAAAAAAAAGAGTGCTCAAGTTACTAGAACACTTATCATGGCCGTGAAAGTGATGGTGCATATTGCACTTCATCAAATCAAAGGCACCACTGATTGTATCAGAGCTAATCTCACAAATGCTGAAATGTGAAAAAACGATGTCTTAAAATTAGTGAGAAGCCACATACATAGAGTCTCATCTCCACGTTGATCAAAGCGTGGTACCTACATCTTTCATACCATGGCCATGAATCTAATCACAAGAACCCACAGAAAAATGACCTCGGAACCATGAGAAGAATGGGTGGTATAGGAGATTGTGGGGGAAGAAGGAGACAAGAAATAAGAGGAGATGAAAAAGGAGAAAAACCTGAAAATGTATACAGAAGAATGAAAGAGAAATCTAAGTAATACCATAGTCCCTGTCTTCCAAAATCATTAGTGTTTCCTCAGGAAAAGCACAGGGTGAGAACATCAAACGAAATTGGCAGATGACGAAAAAAGAAACGTCCTGGATATATCTCTGATGAGTTTCACATGGAATCAAATACTGGTGAATCATTACTAAAATGGGCAAAATTCAAGTTCAGTGTGTTCTCTTGGAGTCTGAACTGCCAGATTCTGTCTAATTATAATTGATCAATTCTAAAAGCCACAAGTCATGCAAACATTGTCTGTTGCATTATACCTTTTCTTTTAAACTTAGGTGGATTATCAGAAGAATTTCAATAGAAATATATCAGAACCAGATTGTATAGCTAGGATAGACTACCTTACAACTATTGAAAGAATTCTAAAATTCTTTTAGGAAATCCAAAGGTAATAGTTAATGATCAATTAAGAGCATGAACTTTGAAATCAGATAGGCTGGGTTAAAATTCAGCTAGAGTTTTGACTCTGCCATTTATTAGGCTATGAACTTGAGCCTTGGTTTATTTATAAAATGACTGGAAATAGTAACTATCTTACTGATGTCAGAACAAAATGGAGAAATATATGTAAATCACCTAGCACCGTGCTTAGTACATAATAAATGCTCAGTAAATGATAGTTACTCCTATGAGAAACAGACTCATGGAAAGTAGGAGGGAACATGCTGAGAAATACCCAAGGACATTTGTGGTGGGTGGGTGAGTTTTTTCATGGACAAGTAGGGATGTGAGATGTTAAATTTGGTCACTCGAGCAAATGTGATCATCTTTTGTCATCATATGATGGTGAAGCTTAAATATAAGGATCATACACGCCACTGATTCTTCTGCAGATACTCTACAGAACCACAGTGTATCACTCCATTTCTGGAAATATAATTGCTTCCCTCCCAAATTGAACTCCTTTATCTTATGATAGCTTTTGCTATCTTTTGTTGATTAATGCTTGAGGTTAGTCTGAAATGCATGTGACTATGTGTGTGTGCATAGTGTGTATGTATTACATATATGAACAATAGGTACATTTCTTAATATATTTTAAAAATATTTCATAATTTTAATTTTCGAAGGTGGTCTCTATTTCATTTCTCTTAACCTCTTCCAGGAATTGAAAGACTTGATCACTCTCATTTTGATTTTCAGCTAACTGGTTTCATCTACTTTGATTTGTGCTGTACAGCAGAATTTTTAGATGCCAGATGCCTAAAACACATAGGTTAAAAGCAGGTCAGTTTCAAAACAAGACTATCATTTTACAGTTTAATGAATATATTTACAAATTCCATAGTTGTAAGCTTGTTGACAGAGGCACACTGAAATTTTTATTCTCAACAAATAATCCAGTGCAAAACTGTTTTCTTCAGACCCTGAGCATCTATCAGCCACTGATGAGAGCCCAGCACCTGACCCCGTGGCTTATGAAAGGTTGAAGTGGAGGAAGAGGAGAGGTAGCTTGGGGCTCTTGCTAATGGTTACAGAATCCTCACTCTGCAGCCAAGGCTGGCAAAGTCAACAAGAAACAGCAGGGCTTAAATAGCTCACTGCTAGTCCTAGCAGGGTTCTTGTCAGTCAAAAATATTCACTGCATACCTATTGTGTGCAGAATGCATCTCTCCACTTGCCAATTCAGCACTGAGAGGTTGGTTTAGCTCTTTTTATCTTTATGACCTGCAGACTGGTAACAGCCTTTCTAGCAGTGTGTTCATTTTAACTATAATTTATTCCAATAAAACAAGGTGGATGTTCCCTAGATATGGCCACCATATGCCCTGAGTTTTCTGAGATAATCCTGATTTCATGTAATTTTATTTTCATTCCAATAAAAGCAATTAGTGAAATACATAATGAAATGTGATTTCAATGTTTTATGTTATTCCGAGATTTCATATAATGAATTGCCAAATCAGAAAAAAATATTTTGCTAGGTTATGTTTATAGATTTCTGATTTGGAAAATATGGTTACTGAGTGGGTCATGGTGTTCCTGATAAACAGATTTTATTTAAAAAAATTTTTGCATGTGCAAGGTTTGATGAAAAACCATATTTCGGGAAGGTGAGCTGGCACCCTCCATTGATGACTTCCCAGCTTAATCTCTCTCCTTGAAGGAACATTGAGAGTTACACTCTGACATTGTCATGAATCTTACACCTGTTAAGAATCTTTAAGTTTCAAGTGACCCAGTCCCCAGCTCAAACTATTAATTAGGTCACATACTTGGAAAGGCCAGTCAAGGCTGGCTGTAATTGAGACTTCACTTGAAAACTCATATGATGTCATCAAGGACTGGTTTTTATCTCAGTTTTTCTGTCCTTTGTGTTTACTTCAACCTCAGACTCCACACAGGGATCACTGACAGCCCTCAGATGCCATCGGGGTCTCAAAATGGCCCAAGCAGTTCTGGATCTTGCATCTTCACACCTCACTGGCAAGAAAAAGGAAAAAGATTTCTTCTAGTAGCCTCTATAAAGGAGAGAAGATTTTCATTCCCAAAAGCCCTGAAAAATATTTCCTCTGCTTCACTGGCTTTGTTTAGGTTCTGTGTCCTGTCTTCAATCAATTCCTTGGCCAGAGAAATGGGATTCACATGTGGATTTAAGCCAATTGAGTTCCACTTTAAAATTTGGGGATGAGGTCAGTCTCAACTATGCCATGACAGGTCATTAAAAATGGTTCCTCCAAAGCAAAATTTGGGTTCTGTTACCAGGAGATGGGAGGGATGCTGGGAAGAATAAAACAATGAACGTCTACTACAAGTCTCTGTGTTTTTGCACGCCACTAAAACACAATTTCCTAGGATAAAAGAGCCTGCCATGCAAAAACAGTTATATCACGTTGAGCTACAGCTGTTGCATGGTCAGCTAGACTTACACATTAGGTGAAAGTTTCTTTCTCAAAGACCAGGCACACGACTCACGAGATGAAATTCCATTCTTCAACCAAAGTGCTACCCAGAGATCTTCAGGTTCACACATCAGTAGTCAAAATTATTATACAAATGTGAAAATAGAAATTCCAAATGGGCAGAACAAAGAAATATAATAATATCATTATTTCTTTTTAAAAGCATGGGAATTATGAGGATTTCAGAGGTCTGTTAGGGCACTTGACTGGGAGGAACATTCTAGAATTATGCATGTAAAGTGATATAAACCCTTAATAGGGTACCTCCCAAACTTGTTCCATTACAAGTATCACCTAGGGAGCTCTTTAAAAACATAGATGCTGATGTTCTACCCCAAACTTCCTGAATCTTATATTCATGGGAAGAGCCTAATAACCTGTATTTTCAAAAACAGGTGAATTGGGGAAACATGGACTTACATCTCTACTTGACTACTGTAAAAGTCATGTGAATTTATGCAGAATTGGGAAGAGCACACTTGAAATTACCTCATTCATTCATTCAACAAATTTTTATTTTAAATTTATTCTGTTTTAGACACTGTGTTTCTAGGCAATAAATATACAGAGAAGAACAGTCAGATATAGCCTTTTGATTCATGGAATTTATGGTGCTATAGGAACACAGTTAATGAACAAGAAATACATGGATATATGATTACAGTGTGATACTTACTGCGAAGGAGAGGTGTAGGGTGCTCAGAGAGTGATTAAGAGACCAGGAGATCTTTAATGACTTATCCATCAGTCTGTCTAAGTACGTGAAACAATCGAACCTCCAGTACTGGGTGACAAACATTAGAATAAGTCTAAGAGAGACGAGACTTCACTGCAGCAGGACTAGGGAAGCAAACTGGCCCTGACAGTGTAAATTCAAGAAGACCGTGGGAAGAGATCTTGGGGTAACATTCCTATCATTGGGGTTTAACTTTTATAAATCTCATTAACATTTATTTAAACAGAGCTGAAGCTATTGCTTAGTTTAAAAGACCAAATTCCTAGAACCAAGGGATTGCTGATGTTACTTTCTTTGGAATTTACCATGGCTAATATGAAGATCATGTATGCAGATATTAATGTTGATGCTATGTGTTTGAAACAGGCCTCATAGACCACTGCAATTCAGTCATATAGATCAAACTTTCCTGTGTTGTTTCTCTCACATAAAATCTGAAAAGATCAGCACAGAAAATGTCGTGTCACTTGTGTTCATAAGAATAGATACTATTCTATTTCTTTTCTATTATTACTGCTCAGTGTGGTGATTTAGTATTGAGTGAAACCGTGTTATTATAATTCTTCTTTTGTAAATGAAAATTATTGTTGGAGTATGTCACACATTTTCATTTTAAATACCAAAGTCCTGAGATTTGTTGATCCAAATAACAGAGTAGAAATGAATGTTTTAACTATCTGAATATACTTTCAGCCCTCAAGTTGATACAGAAACTAGATTTCTATCGGTTCTATTAAGTTAAGATTAAAATATTGTCTAGTAAAAAATGCTATGTCTAAGACAATGAACTAAAAAAAAATCAGGTGATTTTCTATAACACATAGATGAGCATCTATGTTATTTTCATTTCAGGTTGATAGTCCAACATGGAAAAATTCTCGTTGCACTATCACCCAAGATTTTAAGATTGTGTTACTCTTGTCATAAATCAACTTCTTGTTTTCCTCTAAAGTACTTTATTATGTAATATATTATTTAACTTGGACAGGATTTTAAAAATGTGTCAAATTTATAAAATGCTGCTTTGAGACTGAATTATACTGGTCAACATTGCCATAATTGCCCAGCATTTAAAGAAAATAACTCAATATCTCTGGCTATTATAAAGGACTTGTTATGTGGGTTGAGTTTGCATTTTTAGAGTGGGATCCCAGTCACCATTAAGCCAAGTCTTCCTTTCGCACCGTTAGTTACTTGTTTTTCAAAAGTGTATTTTTGAGTTTTGCCCACGTGAAACTGAAATATCTTCAGTAAAATTAAAAACTCAATCAACGAATGGATATTTTGGTTTCATAACCTAGTCATCTGGAAATACTGAGATTGCTGGTTTGTTTGGTTATTTGGGGAGGGGGTTTGTTTTGTTGCTTTTCTTTTAGATGTTTTGCATCATAAAGAGATAGCCATAGAAAATTCCTTTTCCTAAGCAAAGGAATGTGCTTCTCTTCTGTGTTATATAGAATAAAGGTGATTATAATCAACATACTTATTGGGCAATTATTTAATAATCTTTTGTCTGAGTAATATCTGGCTTAGAAGCTAAAGTCAACACAACAAGATGTAATTCTTTGAAGGAAACTGGGAAAAAAGTTAAAAATGAAAGTGAAACTATTGTCTTCTTATGAGTACAGGGTATTTTGGGGGATTCAGGTGGTGTGCTATTTGTGTAGGGCCAAGGCCGGAGAGGATAAGGCCAATGGATAAAAAGAATACATAAGTCCAAGATGGTGAGACAGAGATCTGATAATGTCATTCGAATTCCCAGGTCCAGGCATGCTGTATCCAATTTTAGACTTTCCAAGTCTATGAGCCAATAAACTCCTTTTTAATAATTTATTTTGTGTTTGGTTTCTGTCACTTGCAACCAAAAATCTGGAATCATATATCAGATGTTGTACAAAAGTATCAATGATGCATAGTTCTTTTTGTAGTTATGAGAGAATGAAAATATAATACAATAGTATTTACAGTCATGATCTTTAGTAGCAATATTATAAAGTTTGATAAGATGATAATATTTCCTTATAAATTTAAAGCTACTGAGTTAGAAAATAGGTTAGAGCTGATGACAGTTTCACTGAAGGTAAAATAACAAACTTAATTTTTTTACACCTTTAATTTAGTAATTCCTTTTGTAATTATAGGGTATAGGAGGCTTGGCAACAGCATATTCTGCAAAGAAAAAGATAAATGGACAGAATTCACTCTTAAGATTTACTATGAATATTTACTATGAATATCAGCTTGGTGCCCCAAACCACCTGCCTATATAACAAAGCTGATCCTAAGTTCAGTAAGTTCCATTTACTAACACATGGAACGGTATATTATACATTTTGGTCATGGTGATATAAAAACAAGAAATTAAAGTTTGGGCAATTAAACTATCCATAAAATTATTGAATAATGCCCGATAATGGAGACTTTGTGGAAAGATAATACATTTTAATAATTCTCAAGAAAGAAAAATGCAACCTGATATGTAAGAAGGACCGTAGAATCCCTGGAACTTTCTGAGACACATTTACCTCTTGTTTAATATTTCTTGCATATATGGAGCACATGCATTCAACATTTTAGTCCAGTGCTTGTTTCCTGACACCTATGTTACTGAATGAAAGTGTGCACTTGTACTTTACTTAAATGCTCACTATAAAAGAGACACACTGCTTTGTATCTTACTGGACATATGGACCTTGCTTTCCATACCCAACTTCATCTCTAAACTATCACTACCATGGGGAAACCATTTGGTTTATTCCTGGCCCCAAAGATAAGTTGAAGTGTGCTCAGATGTTTGAAGTGTGATAGGAAACTATTTTTTGAAGTTCTCACTCTTTGGACAAATTTCATCCTACCTGATAAACATGCTTATCTATAGGGAATTGCATGTGCTCTCTTTATACTTGATCTATTCACTTTGTTTATTTGTTTAATCTTTTCTTTGCTTTTCATCTCTTTATGTTCATAGTTACAAATGATAGTTTCTTTTTTTACTGGTAATGTTGCTCCTAGTTATGGCTAATAACAAACTTAACCAATTTTTATTTATCTGTTTCTTTGCTGGTTATTTCTTATGGCACTCACCATGAGTTTTATGACTACTGTTATTATTATTAAGTACCTGGTTAACTTTGACTATGTACAGGTTCTTAGACTTAAAAAAATTATTTGGAGAATTAGCATAAGGCATAGGATGATGACACTTTCCTCCAGAGAGGTTGTTATGGAACTGAGTCCACCAAAATTTTACATGCTGAAATTCTAACCCCCGGTACCTCAGAATGTGAACTTATTTGGAAATAGGGTCCTTGCAGATGAAATTAGTTAAGATAAGGTCGTAACTGCAGTAGGGTGGACCCCAACATGACTAGTGTCCTTATAAAAAGAAGTTTAGACATAAACACACGCATAAGGAGAACATCATGAAAAATTTGGGGTTATGCTGCCGTAATTAAGGGACAACCAGAAGCTAGGAGAGAGGCTTGGAACAGATCCTTCCCTTACAGAGGGAGCATAGCCCTGTAGACACCTTGATCTTGGACTTCTAGCCTCCAGAATTGTGAGACAATAAGTTTTTGTTGTTTAAGTTACCCAGTTGGTGGCGGTTTGCTATGGCAGCCCCAGAAAACAAAGAGAAAAGGTGTGAAATTTGCTTCTACTAATACTTTGGGGTAAGTGAGAAAGAAACCCATGCCCTTGGCCAGTGAGTATGCCCTGTGCTTAGAAGTTGATTCACCTCTGATCATTTAATTTCTCTTACCCTCCTTGAACAGCTTAGCAGACAGAGACAGTTACTGACTTAGTTGTAAAGAAAACAGAATTCAAGGGCAAAAGAACACATGTATGGTAAGGCCCTTCAACTCTGGACTTAGCCTTGCTCTTCTGTTGCATGTACTGCCAATTTTACATACTTGGGTTTGCAATCTCAGGATATTAGCCAGTATCCCTTCACCCTACACTACTCTGCATGAATTAAAATATGCTTTCATGAGGAGGCTGTGATACATTTATAGTTTAATAGTAACCCAAGTAGCCCAGTTACCTAAAGAGAGGTCATTTGAAAGAAGAGTTCAATATACTTTTTCCAGCCAATTAAATATTTTTTAAAATAGCTCTTTAGTTAGGTAGCTAAATCTAAATTTTCAGAGAGGTAGTGGATAGGTTTAAAAGCAGATTAATAAAGGAAATAAACACTTAACTAAAATTAAAGACTGTATTGATTGAAATTTATATTATTAACTAACTTAATTCTAGATTTTATTCAGGCTTGAACAGAATGTTTTTTCAAAATTTTCAGATTTTTCCTAGTCATTAGGCTAGTTTCTAAGCTGTTTCTTTTCTAACTCTCATGCATTTCCCATATCCAATCATAAATGTTCATTTGCATAATTCTTAACCCCAGACCTTAAGCTAAAAAAAGAAATAACAATAATACCTTATATCTATATAATGCCTTAGAGTATACAAGTCCGTTTATACAGCAGGAGTTCCCCTAAACCATCTTCACTTACACGTTCTACAAGATAAGACAACTTTTCATTTATTCCATGGCACGATGAGGACCAGCTGCTATTAGGCCACTTGTCAGCAACCTGCTCATCTTCGTGCCCAACAGTGGAGCCATTTCTACAAAGTTGTATTTGTCCTCAAAAGTGCTTAAATGAGGAGTACTTGGTATTGTAATTATGTCATTTAAATAAATGTTATATAAGCCTGTGATACAGGAGTACAAAAGGAAAGAGAATTGTCTCTATAAACCTAACAGAAAAACCAAAAAACACAAATCACATATAAAATTAATTTTGAATTAGTTTCAGGACAGACATGGTAAAAAAAAAATTGGGAAACAAATCTGGAAGAATTCTACACAGGTTGCATTGCAAATGTCTTTAAATTATTGTTGTACTTCAAAGACGCAAACTAGAAATCATTAACACTGCAATTTGTGTGTGATTCATGAAGGAAAGAAAAGTCATCTTCGATCAGCACAGCCATGTGCGGTAGGGAGAATACTGTCCCCCCTGCAGTCACATGCCTGGAGATGTTTATGTCCTCATCCTCAGAACCTATGAATGTGCTACCTCATGTGACAAAAGGGATCTTGCAGATGTGATCAAGTTGGAAATCTTGAGATGGAAAGAATATCCTGGATCATTGGGCCAGACCCAATGCAATCCCAAAGGTCTTCATAAGTGAAAGAAAAACAGGACAGTCAGAATCAGGAGGGAGATATGACGATGGAAGCAGAGTCCCGAGGAGTAAGGAATGTGGGTCGAGTTGGAAAAGGCAAGGAGGCAGATTCTTCTCTAGAAGCTCCAGAAGGAATGCAGCTCTACCAACACCTCGATTTTAGCCCAGGGGGCCCATCTTGGACTTCTGACCTCCAGAACTGAAAGATAGTAACTTTGTATTGTTAAAAGTCACTATGTTTGTGGTAATTTGTTACAGAGCAATAGGAAGCAAATATACATGTTTAAAGAAAAAGCTCTGTGTATCTATATATGGACAGTGGAGAAAAAGTGTACATTTATGTGTTTAAAATTAAAATTTAAAAATTGTAGTATATATGTATCATTTTAAAATGATTTTCCACTTATCTGACTTTTTAATTAATTGCTCAACTACAGGCTCCAGTTATTTCAAAGAAGAGGGTTACTACTCCACCCAGAATCCCATTTCGTCCATGGGAGTTAAGTCCGTCTCATACTTGCATCCAAGGTTTCAGTTTTGTCTCTGTCTTTATCTTTATGACCCAAGTAGAGAAAATCATTTTACTTCTTTGTTATTTTCATTTATAAAACTGGGGCTCAGACTGGATGCTATATTAGGGAATTTTAAACTCTAAAAGTCTATGATTCCAAAGTTTTCATCAAATAACCTGATTTTTCTTACTTAGTTGATAGGTTTATGTGTAGTTTGGCGCTGATTTAAGTTGAAATTAAAGTTCTTGTGCTTCATAGCTGCCGGCTGCCCCTTAACCAAGCACTTATGACTTCAGTATTTGAAGGACACTGGAGTCAGGAGATCAGGATTTCAGATCTGACTGACACTAACTAACTGGGTGTCCTCTGACAAATCTTTTAGTTTTTTAGGGACTTAGTTTTCTCTTTTATACATTATGATGTTGGAGTCAATAATCTTTAAGATCTCCTTTAGCTCTACAATTCTATGATTCCATAATTCCAATTCCAGCAAAATTCAGTTCTAAGGAATGTTGAATTTCTCCTCAAGGTGGGACAAGAGATACAATGACTACATAGGATATCTATGCATATTCCTGTACTCTCCTATGCTTATCTTTTCCAGGGAGTTGAAAGTGTCTGTTTAAGTTCCATAATTTAAAAACTGAAGTTTGATACAAATTACTTTTTTTTTTTGAGACAGAGTCTCTCTTTGTTGCCTGGGCTTGAGTGAGTGCCGTGGCGTCATCCTAGCTCACGGCAACCTCAAACTCCTGGGCTCAAGTGATCCTACTGCCTCAGCCTCCTGAGTAGCTGGGACAACAGGCATGTGCCACCATGCCTGGCTAATTTTTTCTATATATTTCTAGTTGTCCACCTAATTTCTTTCTATTTTCAGTAGAGACGGGGTCTGGCTCTTGCTCAGGCTGATCTCGGACTCTTGACCTCAAATGATCCTCCCACCTCGGCCTCCCAGGCATGAGCCACCACGCCCGGCTACAAATTACTTTTTGTTAGGATAACCTTGTCTCAGTCATGGATCTAGCTACCCACTCTACAAGACACAGAGAGTTCCCACCCTGGCATTGGCATAGAGCAGGATACCAGGGAGAGCTCCAGAGTCTCACACGTTAGGAGGAATCAGACTTGAAGGCATATCAATTATAATATAACCTGGTAAGCGTTGTGACAGGGTAGAGCTAAATGCAGAACGCACACACGCGAAGACGTGATTAACCTCACCTGTAGCAGTGACATGGGCTTTTGAGCACTGGTGACCCATGAGATGCATCCTGGAGGTTTGGAAGAGGAGGTTCAGGATCAGGGGAGCATTTCAGGCAGAAAGCATACCTTGTTCCAAACGCAAAGGTGTGAAAGGTGTGGTATATTTGGGAAAAGGTGAAAATCTCATTATGTTTAAATATAGAGCAAGTGAGATAAAGGACTGGGAAAGTACATGGAAGAGAAAATGAAGGCCATTTTATGCCAAGCTAGATGCAAGAAGGCATCTAAAGAAGCTTCTACACAGTAAAGTGGCACGATCAGATGCTATTTTTAAAGAGCTAGCTCTGACAGGTATTGGGAGGATGCAGGCTGGGTGGGTGAGACTTGGTGGAAGGAAAAGAGAGAGGAAACTTCAAGGGACAGTGAACACTGAACTAAAGCAGTGGTGTTTGGCAGCCGTTTCAGAAAAAGAACTCATTAGCTTTTATAACTGGGTCCCCTTTCCCAAAACACCACCCTCTACCGCAGAAGGGGCTGCAGGGGCACACACTGAGTCTTGGCTCATTCCCCAGAGCAATGAGGACTATTTTACAATACAGAACTCCCAATCATCACCACTGGTAGCACACACACAAAAATCACATTTGAAAAACACATTTAAACAGAATTTACAAGGACTTAACGGATTATGAAGTAGTTTCTTATCCCCCCTCATGGCTATGAATACATTGCAAAATCTAGGACAGTTAAATACTGTATTTAAATTCAGATGTGATATATACATATGTTACTTATTCTTTTTATAAAGATCTGCCCTAGTGAAATTTAATTAGCCTTTGCAAGTTTATATATTGTGTGTGTTGGAAGGATGATTTAAACTAAGTCGGTAGTTTTAACCTGACTAAATTCTCAACCTTACCAGCAGAGAGGTGTGTCAGAATTAGATTTCACTAAAAGTGGTAGAAAATCCAAGTAACGATGTCTATAAAAGGTAGAAGTTTATCTCTTGGATAAATAAATATGATCTGTAGAGCTGGGAGTCGGCAGAGCAGCTTCACAAAATCTTTCTCATCGGGAACTGAGTTTTCTTCTTTCTTACTGCTCTGCCATGTCCGTGATTTCCACCTCATGATCCAAGGTGGTGGTGAGAGCACCAGACATCCTCATATGCCCATGGGAAAGAGGAAAGAATGCAGACAGCTTCACCTCTTTAAAGACTTCTCAGAATTCATATGTGACACTCCTGCCTGCACACAATTATAATATACATGGCAGCAAAGCAGGCCGAAAAATATAATCATTATTCTTGGTGACACGATTCTGGCTAATAATTGGAGGGTCTGTAACTAAAGAAGAAGAACTGAATGTATATTAAAAGCTAACTAAACCAGCAGTCTGTGCTACAGGAGGAACTAGACAAAGTAAAATAATGATTATGGAATCAAAATTAATTGTTTTAGTAGTATAAATGACCAGTCAATGACCAATTCCACAATTCAAAAACAATTCTTAGTAGTTTGAATACAGACTGCCTAGGAGATACATCAACTGGGAGAGTGAAATTCCAGCACTTTTGGGGGCTGAGGCTGGAGGATCGCTTGAGGCCGAGTGTTCAAGATCAGCCTGGGCCGGGCGCAGTGGCTCACGCCTGTAATCCTAGCACTCTAGGAGGCCGAGGTGGGTGGATTGTTTGAGCTCAGGAGTTCGAAACCAGCCTGAGCAAGAGTGAGACCCCGTCTCTACTAAAAAAATAAAAAAAAAT
>NW_012154173.1:17149652-17191609 GCF_000956105.1 Propithecus coquereli
AAAAAAAAAAAAAAAAATCAGCCTGGGCAACATAGCAAGACCCATTTCTACAAAAGAAAATTAAAAAAAAATTACCTGGGTGTGGTGGCACATGACTGTAGTCCCAGCTACTTCAGAGACTGAGGTGGGAGGACTGCTTGAGCCCAGGTGTTCAAGGCTGCAGTGAACCATGATTGTGCCACTGCACTCCATCCTAGGAAAAGAGAACAAGACCCTGTCTCAAAAAATAAACAAATAAATAAATAAAATATAATATAATAAAATGAGAAAGGTAGGTGTGGTAGTTTCTTTCCAGGATGGCTTCCCTTTCATCTTTATATATGCAGAGGGAAAGCTCTTAAATTATTCGTGTTCTTTGGAGAAAATAGACATGATAGGTAATATATATTCTTTTGGTATTAGACAGGTAAATGTTTTATATCATTATATCACTCACACACCTTGGCCAACACTGGCCCACCAACCACGGCCCTGTACGGCACCCCTCCTCTTTCCAGACACATCACACCCTGCCACCATCCCAGGGGTCCAGTGTCACACCTAGCTCTGCCTAGTCCAATGGCAGCTGCTGCTCCAGCACCATTTCCCCTACTCCATGCTATTTGTCCCAGGGAAAAACCAAAAACTTATCTTAATAAATCCATCTGCAGTTCTGGATTAAGAAGTATCCTTGTTTGATTGGCCATACCTCTCTCTCATGTCACAAGAGAGCTCGTGCCTGACCTTGTGCCCACCACAAAACAGTTAGTGACTCAAATCAGGGAATGGAGAGGCTAGTTAAGGGAGATAACTTTGGAGTGTCAGGGCCTCACAGAGCCCTTTAAATAGTTCCACATGAGGTTGACATGGGGCTTTTACTCTGCTTGAACGTAGCCCGGCACAAGCTTGTGTGTGTATTAACAACCTATATGTTAGGTAGGCACCTATCAGAAACTTAAAATAGGGACAAAAGCAAAACATTCCAAATGAAAATGGTAGGTATAGAAGATTGTTTTGAATCCTTCAAGATAACTGCCATCAAGTCCTTCCCTCCCTCTAAGGACCCACCATTTCCCTTGGAGATATGGAGTCTATTCCTCCCCTCCCTCTTAAATCTGGGCTGGCCTTAGGGACTTGCTTAGCCAATGAGTATGAAGCCTTGCAGCTTCCACCTGGGTCTCTTATAACGCTTGCAGAAGGCTCATCTGGGAGAAACCAGCTGCTCTGCAAGACGTATAAGTCTCTGTGAGACTATCCTATGACCATGATGCTACGAGAAGCTTAAGCCATGTGCAGAGGCCTTGGAGGAAGAGACCCAGTATGGAGAGTGAGAGGCCACATGCGTGAAGAAGCTATTTTAGGAATGGATCCTCCAGTGCACCCACTCCAGCTGAAAACGTGTGGATCGAGATGAACCATCCAGCCAAGCCCTCCCCAAATTCCTGACCCATAAAATTGTGAGTAAAATAAAATAGGTATTTAAAGTCCCTAAGGTCTAGTATAGACAGGTAATGGAAAAGGTAGGTTAAAAAGAGAATGTGATACAGGAAATGTGGATGGAAGATAAGCAAGAGGTGAGAGAGGATTGAAGGAGTCAAAATGAGCTGGAAAACTATGAAGTCATTAGTATGAAGCTGAATTTCAATGAATGAAAAGGCCAGGTGATAGGGAGCCAATTCCATGAGGCAAAAGTAGAAAAACCAAGAGAATAGTATGTTAACATAGACACTCCCAAAAGGAAAATAGTAATTTCAGGAAAAGGGAAAACTCAAAGAGCATTGCAAATAGTCACCCCAGAAGATTTACAAAAAAGCCAAATTAGTATAATGTTCAACAGAAACTTGGGGGAGGAAAATCTTACTGACATCAGCATCCACATTTCATGTGGAACACTTATTTATTGAGTGTATATTTGGGCTAGCAGTTGGTGATTTATAGAAGGAGGAGACATAATTCTTGCCATTATGGAGCTCGTGAATATATTGTATCTAATTTTTGTCCTAGGGCGATAACTCAATGGCCCCTCCCATTATGAAGAAATATTGGAACCTCTAGTTTGTATGGGAATAGCAACATCTCTGCATTGTCAATATGAAGCCGTATCTTTTAAAAAAGAAGACAAATACCTCAGGACAATATAGAAAAGCCACATCTCGAAGCTAAAATCTGAAAAATGAAAGGATGCTAATATAGGGCCATGCCTTTTCGGAGGTTTATTCTTAATCGATGAGAAGTTGCAACACTGCATACATAAGAAAAGTTTCTCAGGGAGCTGGAGGGGAAGTCTGCTATTACTTTCCTTTTTTGAAAAAGACAAGAGAGGATTAAACAAGAAATGCAGAAGTACATCTTGCTTCATATAGTCCTGAAAAGTCCTATATAATTGGGCTCTGACTTAAAAACCCAGGGATTTTTGTCGCCCAGAATATCACAGTAAATCTTATGGTATATTGTTAGGAATGTAAAAGCTCCTCAGGCATGTCCGCCTTCATTTTTAAAAACACTGATGTAGAGTTTCACATTCATAATTAAATTTGCTGAAAGTAGGGTCTTCCCATATTGCAATGTGATGAAGGGAAGAATAGATTTTTTAAAACTTCAAGATTCATTCATGTTAGTGGCAAAGAATAAAGAAGATAAAATCACTGATGCACCTACTCATTCGACAGTTTAGCCAGTTTCTTGCAGAACCATCTTTTTTCTTTCCTCTAGATCAGTCTAACCTGTTTTACAAACTTTTTTCACTCCCTCCCTTTCCCCTTTACCCCACCCATTGCCATTGTCCCTTTACCTGTGGCATTTCACACTTGGGGAGAGCTGCTAATGGTTGCCAACAAAAGGAATGCTAATCGCACCAATTAAGAGGTGTGAATGTCACCCGTTACCTACCAGCTTTGTTACTGAACATGTTAATTAGTAATTGTACAGGTGCAGGCTTTTAAGTTCACAAGGTTAACGCTGAAGCACAGCTTTGTTTGAGCTGTTTGTTTAAATATTGAAAAATCATGGGTAAAGGGATGGTCTATGTTGAAGAATGAACAGATGTCATTGCTGTACTTTCTTGGACTAGTTGGAAGATCTTTAGATTGACTTAGCAATATAATTAACCTTCAAGATGTGATTCTCTGTGGTCAGTCTATCAAAGGGCAGGTGTTTGTGGTTCTCTTGCCCTGGGTGGAGGAACAGGAAACTTGACTTATGTTACAAGATTATGGAATGCTACTGGAAGGTCAATTGAGGGCATTATGCTAGAAGTGTGTAGAGTTAATGAACGAAAATCCTTTAGAGGGAATTCTTTTTAAGTTGACAATTTCTATAATAATCTCTTTCTGAAAGCTTTACTCATTCATAGATTCAGTGTTATAGATACGTCCTTCAGACTTCCTTTTTAAAAGTTTTGACTAATAAAACACCTGGATGAGGGAACCTGTTTTGGAATCACATACCCTCAACTTGATAGGAACCTTAAGATGATCCTGATGAGCCTCTGATTGGAGAAGGTAACAGAAAGCCATTTTCCAGAGAAGACAACAGAGGTCCAAGATATGACACAACTTGTCTAAGGCAATTAAACCAGGATTAATTTGGATTTGCAAAGTGAGCTAGATTTTGGAAAAATATAACCTTCAATTGTTCTCCAGCAGAATGAGTAATTCCTATGAGGAGCTGGTAATTTTTAGCTTGTCCTCAGGCATACTGAAATATCTTTGCTCTTTCCACGCATCTGTAAGAGCAACTGTTGTTTTCAGTCATTCAAGTGGAAAGTGTGCGGTGAGTGCCTCTTCTATTTTTGTGGTAGACTCCACAACAAATAAAGTCTCTCTGGGAAGCCCAAGGGTGGCTTCTTGGAACATAAACTGCAAGGTTTGGGGAGTTGCTGTGCAATAGTAAAACCAGTTGATGGATTTGAGAGCAGTGACCTGTGATCACCTTGTTCCTTGTTCATGATGCGTCTACTTAGTCTACTTACTACCTGCCTAACAACAAGGAGTAAAGTGGAGGTGCTATAGTAGATTGCCTAAGAGTACAGGCTACTCTCTACATATAAGGGGATGAATCTAACCTTTTACCCATAATGAAATGAACAAAAGAACTCCATATTCTTAGCATGTGTTTGGTACATTTTAAATGCTCAAGAAATGCTAACCATTATTGTCAGCAGCTTACTAGCTTATGGGGACATTTGAATCTTATCTTTAATAACCACAGAAAACCTAACAAAGGATCTCAGCTTTTTCTTTTACATGGAGCTGAGGATCCTTTTTTCCTCCTCTATTTTGTATTTAAAATCCATTTTAGGTTATTATTTTGCAAAGACATGAAATGTTCAGTATAGACAACTGTAAAAATATATGTAAACATATATGTAGACATATATGTAAACATGTCTTTCGATAAAAAATCTATAATCCTACTTCTTGGGATAGCTGTTACTAACACTTTGCTATATAACTTTAAGGACTATATATATGCATAAACATTTAAAAAATTAAAATGGGAATGGATTATGCAAGCTGGTTTGGAAACTACATTTCGCACTTTTTATATTTAAATCTTTTTTCTTTAAAAATACTATTTACTTCCATCATAATTTTTGTTAGCTGAATAATATTTCTTTGTGCGGATTTTCCGTGATTCAACGAATTCCCTAGTTTAGCGTATATTGGTTGTTTCTAATTACTCATGACTATTTAAAAAATACTCTGATGAGTATCCTTGTAGCTAAGTTTCTTTAGATAAATTCTTAGAGGTAGAATTTTTGAGTGAATGGGTAATATATATGTATTAGTATCTATTGCTGCATAACAAGTTACCTCAAACTTAATGGCTTAAAACAACACACTTTTAATATCTCAGTTTCTGCGGGTCAGGAGTTTGGGCAAGACTTAGCTGGTTCCCCTGAAAGGCAGCAGTCAAGGTGTCACTTGTCAATTGGGGCTGTGGTCTCGTCTGAGGCTGTACTAGGAAGCATTTGCTTAAAAACTCACTGGGGTTGCTGGTAGAATCATTTCCTTGCTAGTGCAGGACTGCAAACCTTGTTTTCTTGCTTACTGTAGGCTCGGGGATGCCTTTGGCTCCTACAGGTAGCCTGAGCATTACCTTTAGGTGATTGCCAGGTGGGCCTTCCAACATAGGCAGGCCAAACATGGCAGCTCTCTTGCTTAAAGCCAGCAAGAGAAGGAGACACGTACTCCAGCAAGATGGGTATTACAATCTTGAGTAACACAATCATGTAATCACATATATCTTGCCTCTTTTGCCACATTCATTGTACTGGCTAGACACAAGTCACAGGTCCAATAAAACTCCAAGGGTGGTAATGACACAAGAGCAGGAACACCAGAATGTGGGGTTATGAAAACCACCCTAAGACTCTGTCTGCTTCAATACATGTTTAAAGCTTTTGATTTAATGTAACCAAACCATGAATGTATCTCTATTAGCACAGGATTAGTGTGCCCTCTTTCCTACAACCTTGCCAATTTGTATATCATCATTTAAAACAATAATCTGCCAACTTGATAGGAAGAAAATGATACACTTTAATGTGAATATATTTGTTTATTAATAAAAATAAATAAATATTTCTTATGTTCTTTGGTAATTTGCATATTTCTCTTTTGGGAATTGCCTTTTATATCCTCGGGTGGGGTATTAATGCTTTTCGTTGTTTTTACACTTTGTTGCAAGTTTTTTTCCCCCCATTTGTCTGCTGATTTTAGTTGTCTTAAGGGATATTTAGGTATATAGCTTATTTTATTTTATTGTAGTCAAATCAGACATTCTTTACCTTGTTGGTATTCTCTTTATTGCCATGTAGAGTGTTTTCCTGCCCTAGGATTACATAAATATTTTAAAGTATTTTAAAAAGTTGTGTAAAGTAAATTTGTGGTTTCTTTCTACATTTACATTTAATATATCTGATATTTATTTGTTATGTGATATGAAAGAGAGATTTATTTTTGTTATTATTATTTTTTCTAACCACAAATGGTTGGTAAGTTTCTAGGAACTCATTAAGACTAAAAAGCCTGAGGGCTCTAAGCAATAAATTGGGACTTGTAGGATTTTTAGCATCATGAGAGGCAGATAGAACAGATATTCATTTAGGAAATGGAAGCTTAAGTTATTCTTTGTGGCAGCTGTCAGCTGTGTATCCCTGTGAAGGCCATGGAATTGTTTTCGGTCTGTGAATGCAGCAGAGAGTTACTGCGTTAAATCCCAGGTAGTCACTGTGAGGTCAATTTGACCAAGTATGGAAGAACTTCCACTCATCCCCTCCTTTCTTCGTGTGGTGGAATCTGTTTACTGTGCCACAAAGTGCATTCTCCCTTTTTCCTCTTTAATAATAAAACTCCTTTGGATTGCAACAAGGCTCCTGAACATCCATGCACATTCTATACTTCCTGACCTCCTCTGCAACCAATCATGGCCATGTGACTACAATCAGGCCAATTGGATATGAGTGAAAGCCATGTGTACAATTTCTTGGTTATGTATTTAAAAGAGGCTTTCTCTTGATTCTTTTTTCCTTTTCTTTTGTGCTGTAGCATGCATGTGTAAGAGATTCAGCTTTGACTATGAAGCCAAAGGCAACACTGTAGGACTGTGGTTCTCGAAGTGTGGTCTTCAAACCATCAGCATCAACATCACATGAGGACTTGTTAGAAATGCAAAATCTTGGGTCTCATCCTAGACCTACAGAATCAGAAACTGTGGGTGGGCCAAAAAGTCCTGTAGGTGATTCTGAAGTTCAAAAGCAGAGCGGAGTAAACTACAGCTCAAAAACACAGGCCAAAACCACTGGGTGCCTCGATTTTGTACAACCATGAGCTACGAATGGTTTTCACATCGTAAAAGAGTTGCAACAATAACAAAAATAACAAAACCAAAGAAGTATATGTAATTTAGACTTGTGTGCAAAGATTAAAATATTTACCATACAGTCCTTTACAGAAAAAATTTGCCAACGTCTGCATTAAAGTTTGATAACTACTGTCATAGGGTCTAGCTCAATGATTTAGAAGAAACTTAGATCCCTGAATAACTTTGCAGAGTAGACTTGCTCTGTCAATTTGGCCTGCTTACCCTAGGACTGCTAAGCAAAAATAAATCTCTATCCTATGTAAGCCTCCATATGTGGGGGTCTCTTTGTTACAGCAGCTGCACCTATGTAACAAGTGAAAAGGAGCATACCATACATTAATCTCTCTTCCCACACCTCACTGTCAGCCAGGGGTGTGTGGTTTGCTTTTAGTCTCCAACATCACATCGCTCCTGATAGCTCTCTCGAAAGGCACAGATGTTATTAATAGATTCATTGACTCGTCGTCCACACATCTTAAGTTCAGAAGAATTTACCAGAATGTCAAGATCAAGTTCAATCTACCTGGCTGACTACACTTAAATGTTTTCCATCAAAATAATGTCTTAAATACATTTGTTCAGTAATCTTGTACTTATATATCCTTACTCTGAAATACTGACTCACAATGCTTGGTGTGCCAGCACTGAACAAACCATCATGACCCGTTTTATTTTGGCTGATGCAAACAGATTCATCCTTGTTTGGAAAGGTGCATTGAATGACAACAGCTCTTGATAGACAGGATTTGATGGTGATGTCTGCAGCTGTCTGCTGTGGGATTTCTTTTTAAGAGGGTAGTTATGGTTTAGGCCAGACGCCTAAGACTACTGCAGTTAGGGAGGTGATTAAAAGGTTTAAATGACCTTGTCAGGCGTGGGGTCTGTGTTCCCAGCTATCTGTCCTCCCAATGCCCTGTAAATCATCCTGCCTAGATCAGGAGATGGTGCAGTGGACTCTGCCTCCGGAAACATATGGAGGAAGGAAGAGAAAGGATGGATCTGAACTTCATTAGCTGGCAAATACAGTTCTTTTCTAGGTCTCTCCAGAAATTTATAAGCCAAACAGCAAGTTGGCAAAACCTTGCTTCCAGCGGGAGCTAAGTGTCCCAGGTGGGGCGCATACCTAAGCGAAGCTCAGGTTTGGGGCCGGCGGTGGGTAGATGGGTGGGCGCCGGCGAGAAGAAGCGGGTTGGGGCTGCAGGGAGATGCAGTGGCTTCGCCGCACACCATAAGCGTAGTTGTGGGCCACAGGCTCGCTCGTGTCATTTTGTGTGCTGTAATGAAGCCTGACGAGAGGTCTCCCGCTTGCGGATAGCCGGCTGTTGTCCTAAAAATGCAAACCATCGCCTCGGGCCATGGAATCGGGAACAGGCAGAGGACAGAGGCTCCGGCTGGGCGCCCCACGGCTCGCCCTCCCTTCAGCACTCTCGACTTGGATGCAGAAAGCTGGTCTTTACCCTTGTACATAAGGACACAGAAGAAAGAGGTTTTTGTTTTTTTTTTAAGGTGTCCCAGAGACCAACGGTTTTAATCCTGACTTTCTGCGGAGAAGACAGGGCAGGAGGATGCCTACCACCAATTCTCAAACCCCCTGTGTTTTCTCATGCAAAATAAGCCTTTGAACTTGAAAGCTGCATTTTCGCCTCCTCCCCTAGGGCCCTCCGCCCCTACACCCCCATCCTTTCCGTTCTCTCAGCCAGTCAATCGCAGCCACCCTTGGCCGGGCTTTTTGGAACAATGGCTCATTAATATTCGATGGGCCGGGCGTGCCAGGAGAGCGCGGGGGTTCGGAGCCCGCAGCCCCGTCGCCCCGCGGTGGAAGTCGCGGCCAGGAGCGAGCCCCTCCGCGGAGCCCCAGGCGCCCCGGGGCGCTGCTGCTCTCAGAGGCTGCCCCAGATCCCAAGACCGACAAAAACCAGGCCTGGTTCGGCAGCGCCGCCTGGGCCTGGGTTGGCTATGCAAAAGGAGTTGTCCCTTTCTGCAGTGTTTGTTTGTTGTTTGTTTTTGTTTTGAAATGTTGCCTTCCTGCTTCCCAAGCAGCCTGCTGGTCCCGAGGCTGCGAAGACTTCCTTGACTCTTGAGGCAAGGCAATTTTGGGGTTACAACCTTGTCCCCCATTCCCTCCAAGGGTCTTTGTTACCCATTGCCCACGTTTCAGAACCCCTCCTCCTCCCTCGTGTCAGTCTCCTTGGAGGCAAACCCCTGCAGTAGGAAAAAAATGCACTTTTCCTTGTGTTTTTAGGCATCTATTATTTCTATGGAATTCTTGACAGACAACAAAGAATTAAAAAAAAACTGTCGATTTTCTGCTGTCAAGGAAACAAGCTGTTCTCCCCATTTAAGGCTCCCTTGGTAAGCCTGGTGAAAACTTTATTAAGAATTGATGAATACAGTCAGCCTCTCACAGAACTCACCTGGAGTCATTTCTAGAACAAGATGCCACAGGAGCTTGGTGAATGTGTGACTGTGAATACCGGCTCTATTGAATGCCCCTGGTTTTCTGGAAGGCTTGGCAAGAGGGGCTGAACCCCACGTTCAGCGTGGGGCTTCTATGCTCAGGGTGCCTCTCTGCATCCCTGCACCTAGCACAACACAAATGCCTGTAGGGGCGACATGGCGTAACGCCCCTTCCTCACCCATTTCAGGGTCCGTGGCCAATATCTCTCTAACAAAAGACAGACTAATAAGAGAAAAACGTAACATTTATTTAATCAAAATTTTACGTGACATGGAAGACTTTAGAGATGAAAACCCAATGGCCCAGGGAGAACTGTGTATTTTTATGTTTAGCTGCCATGAAGAATGGACAGCCACGTAGAAGCGTGGTTGGACAAAGAGGGTGTGATCTAATGGTAATAAACTGGAGGAATTTTGCAAGGCCCGTTTGTTCAGATTCTTTCCAGTGTTTCTGTGACTCATTCCTCCATCCTCCCCACCAACCCCAGAGCGTGAGGCAGGACCCTTCTGGATATGAGGATCTTCTGTCCTGCTGTCAGCAGAGGTGGTTAGAGAGTGACCTCTGGCTTGCTTTGGGGGAGAGAAGTGCTAGTTTCTATGACCTGCCTTGGGGATAAAGGAGGGAAGGAGAAAGAAGGGCAGGGGAAGGTCAGAGAGAACTTCTTGCTTCTAAGGCCCTGCCAGTCTCCTTCAGTTCAAAGTACCCAGCATGCCAAGGCACCATACTTGGGGGTACCGTGTTCTCAGCCCCGACACCTCACACCTGTATAGTACTCCATGGTTCATAGGCCCTTCTACATAAGCCTCCAAACAGGGTTCCCCCTACAACCCTGACAGTATGTTGGGAACGCAGATATGTGGCCAGAGCCCCCTTGGGGGGTGGGTAGGGAGTTGTGCACAAGAAGCTGAGGTGGACAGGCAGCCAATCTGGGCTTTCAAGTACAGGACTGGCAGCCTATGACCTCCTCTCTCTGCACTTCTCTGCCTTTCTTTTGCACATTTCTCTCTGTATTTGCATTACTTATTTGCTCATCACTTTTTAAAAAAAATCCACTTTCCAGACGTTCAGCAGGTAATTTGGGCTCTTCTCCTCGCTGTGTTCATATCCTCATTCACTCTCTCTTCTTGGTTAAGAGCCGATCTGTCCATAAACCACTCCGATTTCAATACAACTTAATAAACCTGAATTGTGTTGCCTTTGGTGGTACTCTGTGGTTTTCAGAGCACTGCTTTCAGATTAAACTTTGGTCTCTCAATGGAACATCACAGCAATCCTGTCTGGTGAAGATTCGCAGCCTCGTTCCCAGGTAAGGCAGTGAAGGCTCATGCTAGTCGTGAATTTCCTCCTCCTTCTTGCTGATCCCGCCACTCCCAGGCATGTGGCTGGCAACTTGGGCTTGTTCACAGATGCAGGAGGCCTATTTTCTATTTTTATGAAGGCTGTAAACCAGCAGATAAACTATGATATGTGCCCCAAATATCGTAATTAAATGTATAGTTGTATGCCTGTGAAAAGAATATAAGTAAAGAGTTATGTTATTTCAGAAAAGGGAGACATTCTTTTTGGTGGAAGGAGTATATTGGAGTGATTAGTTAAAGACACGCCTCTGGCATCACAGGGATGTGGGTTGAATCACCCTCACTATTTGCCGACTACTGACATGGGACGAGTTATTTAACCTCTCTGAGTTTTAGATTCCTTATCTGTAAAAAAGGTCCATTATACTTAAGAGCATTTCCATGGGGATTAAATGAGATTAAGTATGTAACTCACTGAGCCTGGCACAGAGTGAGGACTCAGTAAATGGTAACAATTATTGGAAGATTCTCCATACATGCAATTTTGACAGCTAGAGATGGGGCATTTGATGACATTTTTGATAGGGAAGAACCTCCTACTTATGCTTCGTATTCAAAATTGCACTGTGTGATACGAGTCCTCTTGCAAAGCAGGTAATTACCAAGATAGTTTATCATTTGATGAGCATTTAACAAAGCACTACTACTTCTTCATTTAAGTCTCTCTACGACAGTTTGGGTACATCTTGTTATCTCCTACTAATAGAGGAGAAAATCGGAGCCCTCAGAGATGAAAGAACTTGCTCTTGGTCACACTTTTAGTAACCAGACTAGATTCTTTTTTTTTTTTTAATTCCTGTTCAAGACCTTCTTTCCTTGATCTCATTCTGTGTCTCTTAGATTTGTCTGCACTTGCAGTGTACTAGGCACTACTCCAGACACTTTATAAATGTTAAGTCATTTAATCCTTACCCTCGAAGTAGGTGTGTCATTGTTCTATAAATGAGGGGGGATTGAGGCTCAGAGAAGGCAAGCAACTTGCACAAGTTTTCACAGCAGCAAGGGATAGAGGTGGCTTCCACTCTAGGTATGCTGGCTCTGACGACTCTCTTCCCATGAAATCATGTATCTCCCGGTGTGTGCTCTGTGTTCTACAGTTTCCCTTCTATGATTCCTTCTGCCTGTTCTGAACTGAGTAAGACCCAGCCCGCGGTGGGTGGGGAGTCAGCAGGTGCTCACGAAACGGGAAGCTCACATTGGCAAGGAGAGGGCAGCTCACTGCTAAACGGCAGCAGGTTTCCAGGCTCTCTCTGGTGAGGAGCAATGTGGCCGAGAGGCCGCAGGAATAAAAGTCTGGAGCAGGCAGGGTGCAAGAGTGTTGGATTTGCAATAAGCAGGCCTGGGTAGAAGCCAAACAGGGGCAGGGACTTGCTCCTCTGGAACCTCGAACAAATCGTTGAAACCTTTCAGATCTTAGTTACCACAGCTGAAAAAACAATGGGTGCAATGTGGACACTTTTCCACCTGCCTCACACACTGTTCTGAGGATAAAATAATGAGGAAATATACACAATGTGGAGACTATAAAGGCTATTCAAATATGAGTCACTCAAGGACTCAAACTATTTTTAATGCGAAATGAAATCCTGACTTGCCTCGTTGGCTGGAGTGACTGGTGGGAATAATTTGGTTCTGTAACGGAACCCAGCCTAGATCTCTAGATACTTTCTTTTAACCCGCCTTGGCTTTTTAATCCATTGTGTTATCTGCTTCTCCACCTAAGTAGTGATTTTTAGTGATTGCATTACAATCCTAGACTCAGGAGAGGATATTTAACCCCTGGCTCTCATCAGCTTAACACCTTTGTACAAACAACAAAGAGGACACGTTTTCCCCTGTTGGTGGTGTTAGTTTAATTTCATAGTCGATATGCCCTCCTTACCCGGTTAAGGCATTGAATGAGGTCACATTTATTTTGATGTTGTAATTATGATAACTGCATTTTCATCCAATTTCTTCCTTCCCTGTGGTATTCCATGAAAAGACCCAAACCCTTAGGCACTTGCTCAGCCCAAAGAGCTTAGTCATCATAGATGTGTCTCACTGTACAGAGGAAGAAACTGGAACACCTGGTCAGGCTGCAGGAGAGATCCTCTCTCTGCTGCCTTTGGTGCCATCAACAGTAACCACTAGAAGTTTAGGAGCTGGAGCCCTGCTTATGAACAGATTGCTCTGTCAAGACTGTCACGGGGTCATTGGTGGTTTCTCAGCATGTGCTTTAGAGAAGAAAGGAGGGAAACTTATCTAGGGTTGGTTCTCCATGCCCAAGGAGGCCTGAGCCTCCAGGGTTAGAGCTCCAGGTGAGCAGCTCTCTCAGTTCTCATGCCTGCAGCCCTGCCCTCACCCTTGGTAGCTCTAGAATGACTGTCGAAAGGGAAGGAGCTTCAGCCACCTGGCCTACTGCCAGTCTTCCTCTCCAACAACCCAGATCCTGGAGTTGGGTGTACAGTTTTGGACTTTCCTTTTCTTCTAATGACTTTCCTTGTAGGGAGTCTTTCCATCTGTCCTCTCTTTCCATCTCTCCATGCAACAGACGCTGCATTCACCCTGGACCAGGATTAATCTATGATCTGAGGGCCACATCCAGCTCACAGCTTTATTTTGTAAATAAAGTTTTATTGAAACACGGCTATGCTCATTGGATGACGTATTGTCTGTGGCTTCTTTCCCCCAGCAGAGTTGAGTGCCTGTGGCCCACAAAGCCTAAAATAGTTAAGTTTGTACAGATGCCTGTGACACTTAAAAATGCTATGGTGACATTGATTATCAAAGTGAAATGTTCTTGGTCCTGTTTCTCTTCCTCCTAGAGGATTCCATAGTCAAATAAATTGATGGATGTAAATGAGTGCATGTAGGAAGGGTAATTCCAACCATCCAAAGCAGCCACATTCCAGGTTCTTATCAAACCAACAACGATTCTTTTCTACTCTCTCCCCAGAACAATGATTTCTTTTTTTCTCCAGAACAAAGAAGATGAGCTCTAAGTTGGCCTCATGTCTCCACTCCCAGAAATAGAAATAGGTAGCAAGTTTTAAATAGAAAACATTTCTGACTCACCAGTATCCCAAAACACATTCCCTAGGCCAGGAAGCACTATCATAGTGTCTACCAAATCCTAGGGCTCCTTGGAATAAATCAGTAATAGTACTAGTAGTGACTTCAGGTGCCTTTTAAGCCTCCAAAAGATGAAGAGACATGAAATCAATCTTTCTTGAAAGATTCTGTGAATAGCAATAATTATATTGAAGACCATTTGTGAGACAAGGCTACGTTTTTAAATAGTGTTAGAGTCATAATGACCTAACTGATTAAAAATGAGAATATTCACAATATAGTTTGGCTTTTCTTCTCTCCCTTCAAGAGCCTTGTTGTACAACAGCCTGAGCTAAACATGCTGTGTCAATCTCATTTTTTTACATTTCCCGGGTGTTTTCTTCTTAGATCATGCAACAACCCTGTCATTATTTTAAATATTTTTGCCTGTAAATTGCAGAATACTTGATCTGATTTTAATAGGACCCATGTGTGAAATCCTTTATTTTTTTTTAATCTATCATTCTGATTCTTTCTGCTCTTTAGTACAGCACAGCTTGGTAGCACTAGGTACGTCTTGTTGAAAGTATGTCCATAAATATGTCCCTTGCAGCATGGAACAGCTTGTTAAATTGGCAGTCCTCAGCAGTTTGCCTAGAAAAGTTTGCCTCACTTGCGATAGTCCAAATGTAGGGCAGAACACAGCGTAACTTTTTATCTAATTTTACCAATTGACATATTCTTCAAATTTTTAACTACCTCGTGTCTTTTTCTTACAGTGCCACCACTTGACTTTCAAGTGGCTAAACGTTCTCATGATTGCTAAATGTAGATAGGAATATTACCTTTAATTATTGGATATTAATTTTGGGAAAAATACTGTAACTTAAAGTAGAATGCTAAAGCCACTTTTTGATAGGACCGAGGCCACCCATTTCTATTCCTGAGGTGGGATTGGTGCTGTTCTCCATCGTGGCAAAGGTTTAGGTTTTCAGGTTTTATTGCTGTACTTTATTGCTATATTATTCTTTGTGATACGCATTACTGATATACTTCGATATTCTACTGATGTGTTGATACACTCTGATTTTCATCCCTCTCTGGTTGGGATCCTGTTTGAACTAGGGATGACAAGTATAGAAGGACTCTTGCTCCAAAATTTAATGTCACCTGGATGAGTCCCTGTCTTGGTGGCCACAGTCTGCAGATAGCTCTCAGTGGCCTGAGGGTGATGCATTTTCCATGCTTCGTTCCTGTCACCAGACTTTATCACACAGTAGGGGATTTGCCAGTCTCTGAAGACTCTGTTAGAAAGTACTATTTTAGGAGCAATTCTTAAAGAAATCTTTCTTAGAAATGCTGAAATGCAAAGTAGACTTTCTAGAAATGAGACCCAGACTTTCTATCCCCTTCTTGAAGATGCTTTCCGAGCTGCAGGTGGGTAGGGACCATTGCATTTGGATTGTTTTAGTTTGACTACAATTAAGTATATGAGACATATTACAACCTCTTGTTTTTAAGGTGGAGGGAGTTTATATTTCTCATCTCTGTCTCTGAGTTAAGAGACAGAGTCTGAAGCTTCTGTCACAATTTTTCTCAAAAGTGAGGGTTTGAGTCTCACTTCAGAATCATTCCTCTTGGGTAGTCGTTACAAGTGCACATTTCTGGGATCTATTTTCAACTCAATCAGAGTCTAAGGTTTTACTAAGGTAGAATCTAGGTGATTCTGATACACATAAAAATTTGAGACAATGACATCAAATGCATTATGTTCAACACATTTTTGCAGAATGAATAAAAATAATCCAAGGGAATAAAATGAAATTATTAAATCAAATAAGGTATATTCTTTTTTCATTAAATGTCCTTCAGGCTTTATGTTGATTTAACCATGTTACAACTGTGACCAAAGACATTCTAAATTGTGGAACTGCGGTTGATAATTGAAAACAAAAATTCTTGGCTGGCATCTTGAACATTTTCTTATACTCTTGGAGGGGTCTGTGAAACACACTTAAAATAGCCATCCTGGATTATTTTACTTTTTTAATGAAAAAAATAATTATTGCCAAAAGCTATTTGCTGGAATTGTGCAAAAATGTTTACAGATGCCTTAGGAAGAAAACAGCAGAATGTGGAACTAATTGTGTTGATTCAAGATAATTATGAAACACAAATGACCATTACTTACAACAAGTCCCTTGACAGTTAGGGTTTGACTCCAGGGATCAGGCTCAAACAAAGAAAAAAAAAGCAGTGATATATTTGTGTGCTATGGTCAAACTGGAGACTGTACTTATTCCCAAGTTAATGAAGTTCTTTGGTCCAGTTATATAAGCTATTATTTTTTTAACTAAGTAAAGTTTTTTTCTTTCCCTAACATCAATGGAGTGTATTTTTTTTTTAAATATTGAATTCATATCACTTTGACTCCAGGGAATAAGAGGTGAATGAGTATTCCATTTCCTACGTTTCCGATTTCCCTTTACAGTGGAAAGTGACATATTTAGATATGAGTTGTTTTCATTTCTTTTCCATCCTAAACTATCAATGTATTTCATGCCAGGATTAGGAGAAACCCAAAAGACACCTCCAGATGCTACAGGATATCTTGGCATAACAAACCCAAGCAACCTCAAAGTGATTCAGATCTTTGTGGGAATATTTTCAGGCTGTCCCCGGCCTACATGGACCTCTCAGTTTGTTGTGGTTTGGCCGTGCTCTCTTTAGACTAAAAGGTGGAATTGAAAACATAGAAAAGGCCAGAAGTTTCTGGTGGTACTCACCACCAACAAGAAATGCTATAGGATTGAATTTGATTTTGAGCCCTCTGCTGAACAGAGACATATATATCTACAAGAGAGTATCTTCCACCTTTATAAGAAAATAGTGAGACTTTGATTTCACATTACTAACTGAAAGAGAAGCTGCAAATCAGCATAAAACTCCCAGACCAGCACTGTCTAATGGAAATAGAAGGCAAGCCATGATGTAATTTTAAATATTCTGCTAGCTACTTCAAAAGAAGTAAAAAGGAACAGGTGAAAATAATTTAATAATACATTTTATTTAACCCAATACTTCCAAAATATCGTTTGAACATGTAGTCAATATAAAAATTATTAATGAGATGCTTGACCTTCTCCTTCATCATACTAGATCCTCACATCTCAATTTGGATTAGCCACATGTCAAGTGCTCAATGGCCACATGTGGCTAGTGGCTGCCACATTGGACAATGCAGCCCTGGACTGTTAATCTCTCATCCACATGTGAATTCTCTAAGAAGGGCTTTTCTGAAGAATAAACTTTTTTCAGAGGCAATATAATGTTGTCATTTCTGCTGTGATCTAAGGGCTTGGAGCTTCCAGTCTGGCATGTGGGTGAGTGTGAAGAAACAGGACAGGGAGTGGGGACACCTGCTCTCCATTGGCATATCTGAAGGCAGCCCTGGGGTTTGCATGGGCTGCAGAGGCTGAGTTTTTCCAGAAAGGTTATTACTTGTCCAGTTGCTGCATTGACCAAGTTGGGCTGTCAGAAACTACAGTTTGCAGCATCCCAGGCTCTGCTGCACTTTTGCACTGCTGGATGGTTCTTTAAGATGTCTTCACCGTATGTTTATCCCCCTTTGCTGGTGGCGGTCTCACTGGAGCTTGCCATTTAGCAGCTGCTTATGCCTCCTCTGTCAAAGATGCTGAGCTGCTTAGTTCCATTCTCGGCTCTCTTGATTGGTAACTGCAGAGACATCTCAAGGAGCCAGAGGTGACATGACAAATCCAAGTCTCAGGGGCAGAGCAAAGAGCAGGCGATATAAATTGGGGTTCAGTTTACCTCAATCTGGAGTATGCCACATCAATAATATCTTATTGCCTAGAAACTTATCAGCTTTCTTGGACACTTTTATTTCTGGATTTCAAGTGCAGAAGGTTGTTAATCATACTTCTTAGTTTATGACACCATATCACGGGTCTGCATAGGCCTCCCTCTTGATGAACCGGCTGGGTTACTTATGTCCCACGTCTGTCTGTCTATTTATCTACCTACCTATCTGTCTTCTTTCATCATCTGTCATTTATCCGTCCATCCATCTTTCTATCTAATTCGATCCCTGTTTCTCACTTTCTCACTGCCATTTCCATTCTTCCTTCTACCACAAGCAGCCCTTTTAATGTGTTTGACGATATCCTTCTGTTTTCATATGTTCTTATAAGGCATGTGTTCGTGTATTTTAATTTACACAATTATTATGCTAGATAGCTTATTCTATTTGTTGTCTTCTGACCTATTGTTTGTAAGACTTATCCGTGTAGCTTTGTGAACATCCAGCCCTTTATTTCTAATTGCTGCAGAATACTTTATAGTCAGTGTCTACCGTATTTTACCTATTCACAAGTGAGGGGCACTCCCACTTCCCACCACCACAAACAATGCTGTGACAAATGTCATGGAGCATGTCTCTCAGCGTGTGAGAATGTTCTTGAGAATTCTATCCATGAACAGGATTACTGAGTCACAGGGAATATGACACAGTGCTTAGTTAATAGGGAATTCAATTTAACTAAGTACTACCAGGTGTTTTCAGAGTGTCTGCACCAGTCTATGTTTATATCAAGAGGCAGGTGAAGGGTTCCATATCCTCATATGCCCCCACATAATGGCATTATCCAGCTTTCTGATTTTAATCAATCTGATGGGTTTCTTGAACTTTTACATGCTCTTGTGTTAATGACAAAGAAAAAGCATTTAACTGGGAAGCAAAACTAGATGGTAAAGTCCAGTTTTTCTATTCCTTTTAAAAACGTTAGCCATGTGCTGGTTGTTACAATATTAGAAGCAATACAATAACTAGTGTAATATTTTAGAAGGACAGCAGGCCAGAGAGTAAAATAGACTGATACAAGTAAATACATTAGGGATGTATTGTAGCCACTGGACACTTATGCATCTCAGTCTAGAATGTAGAGGAATACATTCTTTGTTTAACAGTGCCAGGAAGTCTGTTTGTGGTCTAGGCTGGCATTGGGGACCTGGGGCACCTCCAAGGGTCAATCGATTCTATGGAAACCTCGAAATCAATAAATCTAAAACTAACTTATGCTTTCTTACATTCTTTAGAAGTCTTCCCCAACAGATCCTAACAGCATAACTCAGGAAAGATTGTCCATAAGGACATTAGTAGTAGGCATCAAAGGGAAGGAGTAGGATGCTGACACCCAGTGGCCTCTGGGAACTGACCTCCATAGTAAACTATTTCTCAGGCACTGCAAGAGGGATTAACACTGAATAATAGTGTGTAGCAGGGCACTGTGGACTGGAACAAGATCTAGGTCAGTGTAGATATTCAAGAGGTTTAATATGGTGGCTGAGGCATATAAGAATCTCCTGGCAATGGCTATTCCAGAAGTCATGTGGTTGGCAATATTTCTATTTTGAATGAAGAACTAATCGTTGACTAAAGGTATGAAATATAGGGTCCAGGAGTATCTCAGGCAGGACTGGCAAAACCTTGGTGGGGCTTAGGGGCTCAGCCAACTGGACTAGGGCTCAGAGCATCTGGACACTGAAATTGACATCAGGCCTAGTTATTTAAACTGAGTAAATGCGGGTGGTCTTAGAGAAGATCCGGGGCTTAAAGGCCTTTTGAGAACTCAGAGCCCACCCCAGATCCCAGATTTATAAACACAAAGATTTGACCAAATTAGACATCACTGGCTGGTGGAGCTGAGCTTAGTAACATAGATCCTCTCTTGGCCAGAGCAGCCTGGATGTGGGTGAACTTACTGTTCTAAATTCCCATTGCCTAGAGTTGAGGGGTTAGAGAAGACAGAGACTGATTGAGACCCCCCAAGCTCTGATCCAATGCAGAAATGGGCTCCAACACCCCATAGTCTGGTTCCCAATTTGGCTCTGGAAATCATTGGAAATAGATTTCAAAGTCTTAAGATCTCCTAAAGGTCAGTTGTTCACTTCTGCTCCTTCTAATACTTTAAAACTTCCCTTTCTATCACCAAGGACTCTCTAGATTATGTCAGCATATACCTGCATTTATGGGCTTTTCTTAGAGTTCATAGACACCGAAAAGCCTCTCAAAAGGAAGAGGTGAACCTAAAACCAAGCACCACCACAGTAAGAGGAAGTGGGGTGGCTGCGACTCCTGTACGTTGTCCTCACCAAGTACACATTGGTAGTGGCCCTTTGAATCTCAAAGAGTGAGCTAGACAGAGATCAAGTGACCCCCACATTGCCCTTTGGCCAGGCTCAGTCAATACAACATCCATGGCCGTGTAGGCTGTTTTATGGGCTGTACATGGAAGGTGCCAAGGGGATCCCTGCATCATTTTAAGTAGTCACATCATCATATCCACGCATTTATCAGACTTTCAGTAAACATACGTTTCATGAATAAATGAGTAAATGAATGGCAAGAGAGGGATGTTGACCTACACGCCACACAAAGGCGAAAGAGTGTGGCTGCTGTTGTGTAATACGAGTAAGAGTGATGATGAGAAGGTAAGAGAACACAGTCCGAAGACTATAAATTAGAGGGAATGCACACTCAGAAAAACAAAATTACAAATCACACAATTTATACACATATTCTTTTAGATATTTATTCATAATCAGATTCACTGTAAAGTAATCTCAGAAGCGATCTCATGCCGTTGGTAAACACTGCTTTTTGGGGTTTTACAAGAGTCCTTACTCCTTGAACGAAAGCAAAAGGAGGTCGCTTCACAGTTTGCTACCAATGTTGGGATTCACCTCCGCAAATTCAGCCCTCTGACAGGCCACTTGTTCATGGAGGTGGCTGAAACTACTCTCAGTTTCCCTGGTCAGTTCTGCAAGGCCTTCGAAAAGTCTGCAGGAAACCCTCCCACCCCGCCTGGCTTTGATTCACCGTCAGCCGGAAGCTGTAAATGAGGGCTGTGGTGCTCGGGGCCTGGTCACTGCTCCTGCCCTTCAAAATCAGGCGCCAGCTGCCCCCTAGCTGAGGATGCTGGGGGAAAGTTCACCGTCAAAGGTGGATGGGGTTAAAGACAATCTGAGTCTAAACATCCACAGGGTTAGCAGATCACGTAGCAGGGAATCATTCCGTAAGCCATCACCACTGTGGAAATGGGAAGAAAGAGCCTGAGCCAAATACAGGGGCCAACCTGATTAAAAACACAGGACTGAAAATACTAGATTGTACCAAATGCATGAACGTTAGAGGGGGATACTCAAGTGAGCACGGCTGAGAGCTTTACTCGCGGAGCTTGGCAGACTCTGGGGTGGGGGTCCGGTGGGCTGAGGGTGCGGCTGGTTGCGCTGGGGCCAGAAGCTCCTGGCTCCTGGTGTTACCCCTGCTAATTGTGGGGCAAACCTAGCAGTACAGCACCTCCAACAGGCAAAACTAGGGAGAGTCAGGAGAGGGGTTTCTCCACGGGCTTCCCCCCATTGTCTGGTTACTGAGCGTGCAGTTTCTCCAGGCTTCACCGGAAAAGTCAAAAAGTCGAGGCTAAACAGCCCAAACAGCAAAGAGGTGAACGATCTGACCTATTCTCCACTTTGCTCGCCAGACGGTGGCGCTGCCTCGGGGCTACACTCCGGGCTGGGAGGGGCGTTCTTCCTTTGCCCCGTTTCCACACAACCTGAGAAATTAGGGGATGACATCATTCTGTTTTTAAAGGTTGGCCTGTACTTTATTATTGCAGATTCCTCTGACTCATGTTACATAAGGAAATAAAAAAGGTAGTCAAGTGACAAAATTAATCTCTTGGAGCAGTTTTGCCCTTATCACAGGTATTAGGCAAGGCTTTTAGGAGAGGGGGATGATTTTCATAAACAACCAATGCAAATAGCATTTCAGGTAAACCAATTCGCAGAATATTTTGGGCTACAGACATTATAAACTACTGATTGGGATTACATATATCTATATATCAGCTAAAAGGATGTGGCCAAATGCCCCATGTGAGCAAGCCAATTGGTTTAAAGATTTTCTTTTTTAATTTTGTATTTTCCTTGGTCAGCAAACTGATCACTACCATCCTCCTCCACCCACGTCCCCACATTGTCTGGTCTCATTGTTATTATTTAAATCTGATGCATTAATAATAAGCAGCATCGTGGCACCTCAATCTCATTTGACCTCGCTAAAGCTCCCTGTTGTTCTAGATGCAATAAAATTTCCTAAAGTGTAGCCCCTGACTGAGATTTTAATAGAAGGATGTTCATTTTCTTGCTTTTGTTAATTCTGCAAAAATATTTAGCTTCTGAGATAGTTTTCCAACTATGAAATAAATAATATCTGGTTTCAAACATTTCTGCTCCAAAATGAAATGAGAAGCAAAGGCAGTATCCATTAATTTATAATTAAACTGGTTGGGAAAAGGGAAGCACATGCTAGCAGATTGGTCCTTGGTGACTGATATGCTTGCTGCCACGGAGCCACCACCGGAGGATGATTTATTATTTTTCCTAATGTTTCTCATTCCTATTTCAGCCGAGAAGGTCACCCACAAAGGAAAGAATCTGGAAAAGAGAAGACAACAGTTTGACTTTGGGTTGCTGCCTTTTTCTCTTTCCTTTCACTTAAATTTCAGTATTTACAACTTACAAGTCTTAAATTTGACACTCAGCAGACATAAACTGTATTCTTGAGAGGATTAAAGGATTATTCACTCTCTAGCTTAATCAGATTAATCAGAGATTTTGAGCAAGATATCTAATGCCATTCACAAGATGGGATGTGTGATCACTGCCTGCTAGTTGAATTTGGCTTGACCACACACGCACACACACATGTACACATGCACACATGCACATACACACATTTACTTTTTACACATTATATTATTATTTATAATAATTATTATAATCATGTAATCACGATCAATTAGCTTCTAATGTCTACCTTATCTAATGACACAGAGAAAGAAAAGGTTACGTGCCTATATGTTGCCTAATGCTAGTTAGATTTGAACTACTTTGTTAGTGTGCGTTATTTGAATTTATGTTTGGAACTGCCTTTTTGTTGGCATGCCATTCTTTAATAGAATCTCTGGAACATTTTAAGGAGAAATAATTATTTCTGGCTTTTTATATTCCTATGATATGACCCCTGACATTGAATATTACTAATTTAAATTATAGTGGAAGATAAGAAATATGCTAAAATATAGATTTGTTTGTTATTATTTCAATTACTGCTTTTCCATTGCTATTAGAGGCTTAAATCCTAGTCTATATTTATTTTAATAAGCTCTTTTTTTCCCCCTGCAGAAACAGGAGGCGGCAAAGACCCTTTGTACTGCAGACATATTAAACCAGGATTGGGACCAACTGTCCCATTGTATGAACTCTTATTTTAAAGCAGCCCAAGTTAAGCAGATTTAGTTGGATTTATTTTATTTGGGTCTTATGCTATTTGGGGGATAGACATTGTAATATTGAAAATATTCTCAAAGAGAGGAAGAAGCAAAATTAAAGTGTGAGCCCTATTATTTGTCCACTCTATTAATCAGAACCATTTGATCTGGGAACTCCTGAGACCCCTGGGAGCAGAATTCAGATATATCTCCATATTGGCCTTGTGGTTCAGAATGCAGTGGATTTTGATGCTCTTGCTTTCCAGCTAGAATCTATTTCTGGCAGTTACACATTTATTATAAAAATCTTCATTAATCTGCTTATAATACTCATTAATGTTTGCCTGGTGATAATGCTGTATTTAATATACAATATATACCAATACCTGAAATTTAAGCTTGTATAGCATTTTATATTCTTCAAAGTCCTTTCACAGACTTGATCCTTACAGCAACCCCAGGAAATTAAAAGGCATTCCAATGTGTATTTTACAGATGAGGAAACAGATGCGGAGAGAATAAGCACCTCACCCAAGGTTAAGTGGAAAGGTTAGGAACAATACCCAAGTCTTTCAACTTTGAGTCCAAAATAATGCCATTCCTTTCCCCATTGTGCTTTGAGGTGTTTTTCCAGTATTAGTTATGGGTTTGCATAGATCCAGCTACAGCTACAGCTCTTCTGCGCCAAGAACGGTGTGTGTGTGTGTGTGATGTGATACAGCTTAGTACATTTATAGGTATGGTTTACAGCAATGAAATGAAATAAACAATGGTTCCAACCTAGCAAACACTGAAATCTGTAAACAGCAAATAAAAGTGAACAGTGAATTCTCATCGGTTTCCTGGGCTTTTGAGCCTCATGTGACTTTACTGCTAAGTTGATGAAGGAAGCAATCATGAGCTGCTCCCTCACAGCCTTCAGGGCACTCTGAATGCTAGCTAACTTTTAAGCAATTGTAATTTGCCAGACATGTTACCTATATAATCTCTTTTAATCCTGACAGCCATCCTGTGAGGTAGTTTCCTTATTCTCACCCCCATTTTTCAGGTGGAGGAAAGGAAACAGAGAATTTAAGCAACAGGAACAAGGTCACACAGATATCAAGTACTGGGTGGAGACTAGAGCTGAAGGTAGGTCTCTGTTCCTGCTCAATACACCCACCTCCCTACCGTCAAGTATGCGTTTAACACTCTGGCTTCTTTACGAAACATGGTTTCTGCATTGAAATCTAATCATTTTAATGATTCCATTGTATGGGCATTTGCAGCATTGTCTTTTAACAGAAATGGTGACATTTGCTCTGGTTTAATTTCATTTTCAGCATGCTTTAAGGGCTTAGTACATGCCAGACTGACGTGAGATGTTTTCCCATTTGTCAAAGTTAATCCTCACTTGGGAGATTGGTATTGTTTTGTTCCTTGGCAGATAGAGAATATGAGGCTGGCCGAAAGTAAGTGACCTATCCAAGCACAAGGCCGAGTAAAAAGGCTGGATTCCACCCCAGTCTGATTCCATGCCCTCTGGCCTTTCTCTGTACCTTGATACCTTGGTCGTAGCCAGGGTGGGCTGCACTGAGCTGCTTATCCTAGCCTCATGAGAAGTGACAAAGCCATAACTGGAAATAAAGATGCTCAGCATTTCAGCTTTGCAGAATTATCTTCTCCCCACATGGGGGCCGGAAGCCTTCATGTATCTTAGCACATTTCATTAACAGGAGGTAATAAAACTCGGTTTCCCTTTTTTCTCCCTGGGTCTTAGTCATCTTTTTCACTTTATAAAGTCATGTTTTTATTTTTAATCAAATGTACCATATAATATCTGATTATCTTCCATCTTTTTTGAGAAGATGAGCTGTATTTGGTAATTTTGCTTTCAATGTGCACTCCTATAAATGGTTTTTGCTGTAACAGAACAGAACAATGTGATGTTACAAAGGTCAGGATCATCTGTTTAACTAGGTAGAGCTAATCCCAAACTGATTCCTATCTGTGCTGGGTAGAAAACTGATATACAGTGGGGAGAATGCTGATATTTTAAAATCTTTGTGCTTAGGTAGAATCCCGTATAGGCTAACGTTCAGGGACCAGGAGGTATTTTAGATAGGCATGACTATTTTTTTCTTGTTTATGTCTTTAAATATCATTTGCAAAATATCTCAAGTATAGTGAGCACACAGCCTATCAACTATGTGCATTTCTTGTTCATACCTTCACACGCCTTATGGGGCACACATTCCCTGATGCCCCATTAAAAAAAAAAAAAAGAAAAGAAAAAAAATGAAGAGCAAATTTAAGAGTAGAAATTTACCATAAACCTCTCCTCTGAAAACACATTTGTGCTGGATTAAAACCACATCAAATTTCTTCCTCTAAAAATATTTGGTAGTGACTTCCATTCTGTTAAGAGCAGTTGCATTATCTCATAAAGATGTAAACAAAGCAGTACCATCACGGAGGTTGATGAGTTAAATTAGGTTTATTGATTGCAAAAATGAAGTTGGTCATTCAAAGCATTATTAGCTTCTATCCAAATATCCACTAGAAAGGTCCCTGATGTGCACACGAAACATGTGGAATCACTTTTGGACTTGTGTTTTGTTTAAGAAGTGACTTGCACTCGATTTGATTACTTTTTGAGAAAACACGGACATGTAAGGACCTTGTTCTCGTGTGTGTGCGTGTGTGTGTCCTCAACAGCATGCCTCAGAGTTGTTTTTTTCCACAACTACTCTGTTGTAGCTTATCCTGTACTTCCAAGAAAGGCTGATACTTCTGCAAGAGTCAGGCCCTGGAGAAATGGTGTGTAAGAGATTGTGGCGTGAGCATTTCATGAATACAGAAATCCTATGCCATTTTAACCTAAACCATAAGGGATTGTGTGACTATCTTAGCAGGCTCCAGGATCACTCAGATTTAGTGTCTGAGCAAAGATATTGGATTGAGGTAATTGCAGCCATTGGGCTAACGTGGCAGTTATTCTAAATGAATGACCCAAATAGGCGAGATTTCAAGGTTATGGGTCACTGGAAACCTTTCCCTGGTTTCTGCATACAGCTGCTCACTGGTGGGGACTTTCTCACACAATTGGGGTGTGTGTGTGTGTGTGTGTGTGTGTGTGTGTGTGTGTATGTGACAGAGAGAGAGAGAGAGAGGAGACTTCTAAGCTTAAATATGTTATTAATTTGGGGATAGAGTCATTGAGGCAGAGGAGGTGGGCTCCTTAGTCTGCACAAGAGTCTGGAAATGTCCTGTATCTTGGTCTGGAGGGAGTATTTATGTATACAAATAAAATGTGGATTTAAAATATATGTGCTTTACTATATCTAAATCATCCCTAAAAAAACAAAAAGTTGAAAATCACTTTCTTTATGATTAACGTGTATTATTTTGGCAGTATCAATTTTTGCACATGTTATAGTCCCATTTGGGGTCCTATTAAACCCCTTTACAGATCCATGAGAGTAGAGGCAATGGTGGTTGGGAGAAAACACTGATTTTTGCAGGCAGTCCCTGATCTGCCCAGCCGGGGCTCTGAGCCATGTGTGCTCAGCTCTCCTGCCTATTCCCAGCCCTCCCCATTATGTCTCTTTCCCAGCAGAGAGTTTACCAAAAGGAATTGTTCAAAGTTCCACCGTACTTGGGGCTTTCCATTCCCAAGCATCTAAATCCCTCCCTGGCCCGTCCGGCTTTGACACACAGGTGGTCTGGCTCCTGGGATTATTTCAGCAAAACGACAGAGAATTTTAAAATTTGTAAAAATGAACCAAAAATCCTTTAGTGGAAAAGAATGAGGCCAGTACAATGGGAGCCATAATCCCGATAACAAAAAATAGGATGATGTCGCTTTATTTCTCAGCAGCCGCTCCTTGGTCTCTTAAAAAATCAGCACATTAATGATGCATTTGCAAACAAACTTGTTTTTACCTAGTGCTGACAGTCAGGCAAGTGGGGGGCTTGAGAAAAGAAAGGAAGACGAGGCCAGGGGATTGCTTTTCTGTACTGTCTTGGCTTCCCGGCCTCAGCTGATGGAATTATTGTTTATTTTTTTAATTTTCAGAGGTGGGCCGATGACAGCTGAAGAAGACTGTATTTGCTGAGGAGCAGCATGCTGGTCGAGAGGAGCAGAGCTCCTGAGGGAGACCTAATGGTTCCTCTCCTTCCTGCACGGAGATAAAGACTTATAATAAGCGTGTATGTTCACCATCTGGCTCTGCGCATGTGGTCCTTATGGAGGGGAGAGCAGCGCAATCTGTAAATGATCAGGAGCCATGGCGCTCTCTCCAGAGAATCCACGATGCAATCAAGGTGACAGATGGCATGGCCACTGCTGTGGCCTCATGGAGAAGATCAAAATCACCTTCAATAAACTCTGACTGGAATGGGCATGGGCACCTCAGAAAAGTCAGTTTGTCAGTCAAACTGCGACAGCACGCTGCACTGGGAAACGCAGCGGCCAGCTCTCTGTTTTCAATCGTTTCCGTCTGACTGGGCCTGAACTATGATCTTTCTCAAATTGTCCTTTCTGTTTAGCTGAAGCAGGCCAGCAAATTGCCAGATTCATTGCTTTATTGAAGAAAATTGAAAACACGATGTCCTCAATTCCAGGGACGCACAGCTGGCAGGTGCTGGGACACCCAGGCGCGGGGAGCCGACCCTGTGTCTTCAGACCAAGTTTGCCCAACTTTAGGCAGATTTTGGGGTATGAAAATAAGATGCAAATTGTGCCCGATCTGAAAAGATCGGCTGGTGAGGATTATGTAAAGGGTGTTAGGTGTCCGGTAAACGTTTGTGGCATAAATAAGTGGTTGAAAAGAGAAGGAGGAAGGGAAAAAGGAAAAAAAGAAAGAAGGAAGGAAGGAGGGAAGGAAGGACGGACGTGAACTCTCAGTGTTGTTAGTACTATGTATTTTAACAGCAGGCTGCTGCCTTGATAGAACTGATGTTTGTTTCCATTTCTATTCATATTTATGGCACACGTGTTTCTGTGGACTTAAAGCCTTGGGCATGAGGTTGATGAAATACAGGTTTATAATTTTGTCCTCATTAAATGACATAAGATTTTCAGGGGTCAGAAAGTTTAGACAAATATTCATTTTTACCTTTCTGCCTCCCAAACTGAAAAATTTTCAAGAGCTCTACCTGCTTATAAATCTAGAGGGTAATGAGTAAAAAGTTACCTGCCATGGGAGAAAAAATATACTACTCTCTTTTGAGAGGTAAGGGCTCTGATTTTGGGTCAAAGATGATGGATCTTAATGAAAGAAACCTCTCCCCCTCCTCCTCCGTCCTCCTCCCTTGGCAGAGTTCCACTGTTGTTCTTCCTCCAGAGCTCCAGGAAATGTAGATGGAAAGCAAAAGTCGACTTTCCCAACCTCACATTTCCCCAAGCACCCAATATCTGCTATGTGATACTGGTGTTTTATGTTATAAGCCTGTGAGGGGATCTCAAAATTCCAACTTCCCATTGATTTTCCTGTTCGATACTGTAATCTGGTTTTGCGTACTTGCTTCATTTAAAATCCAAATCCTGTTCCTGCCCTGTCCCCATCCTCCACGTTGTAAATTATTTGTGTGACAGTTGAGAAATATTTTATTGTTGGGTCCTGGATTCTCATCAAGCCTTCACTCCTCTTATAGGTGCAATCTGAATGCTAATGTTCTGGTCTAGAGATTTACAAATGTAACTAAAGGGCTCCATCCCTAACCTGTGTACATAAAACAAGAGAAACCAGGAGAAAAGGCTCACGTCTGGAGTGACAGGAATGGCTAGCACTTTGTATACGGGCTGTCTTTGCACAGGGCGTATAAGTGTAGCCCACTTATTCCATATCTCAGGGAAATGTGGCCTTCTAGGAACAGAAGACGAAATTTATTCAGGAGGAAACACCCATTGAGTGCTGAACACCGACTATGTCCAGGCTCTGCAGAGCTGAGAAATAAGCCTTAGTAAAGGAAATGTAGGTACAAAAGCCATTTTTCCAGGCACTATGTTCTGCCTGTCCTTTCTTCCCTCGGTCTGGCATACTGGCGGGCAGACATTATTGCATCCCTATCAGTACTCAGCTCGGTGTGACACCAGGGCCCTGCGTGGGCTGGTGGGAGCGTGCCGCCTGTCACACAGGAGATGCTGTGTGCATTCTCTGCCTTGGCCTTTGGCTCTCTGGAATGACAGGCTCTGCAATAGACATGTTCATCAATGCCGCCACCAGGAGGGGTGGCAGGACGGGGAGTTTCTGTCCTTCTGTAGCAGTCCCTGCCTTCAAACTCCAGTTGCTGCAAGGAGTGCAATGTTTCTGAAAGGCAAATGGGTCTAAGCTTTTCCTTAAGGAAAAAGACTGTACAAGGGGAGATTCAAAGGGTCCAGATGGTTCAGGTAGCTTACACTGGAATGTGACTGTCTGAGATATACATCTAGCATGAAATTTAGTAATCAGAGCTTGGCTTAAATTCAGATAATTATGTTCTAGCCCTCTGCGGCATGGAATGTCATTTGATCATAGGCAAGTTACATAACCGTATGTCATTACTCTCCTTTATGTCCTCTTGTTTCTAAATAATAAGTTTCTTAGAAAGTTTCAAAACTTATGTCTGTCAGCAGAGCTTTTCCTGTCTGGTGCTGCATATATGCATTTGCTATTTCTGTCATCTGTCTAGCTGCCGTCACCTATTCATGGGGAGAATGGCAGCGAGTGGAAGAGGATGTGAAGATGTGTAGGTCCTCAGGTTCCACCAGCTCCTGGAGTTGACAAAGATGCAAGAGGCGTTCACAAGAGGATGCCTTGCAGTCATAGTAAGGATATTAGCTTCACAATGAACTAAGCAGTTTTTAATTGTGATGAATACTGAAAGAAAAGGGTATACCGCAATTTAAACACACACACACACACACCGACACATGTGTGCGCGCACAAAGTTATGCAATCTTGCTGAAAACTCAGATCTCCAAAATGTGCCACTGGCCTGGAATGGCCTTGCCATAAATAATACTAAATAAATGATAATTTCCCAAGCCCTGTACCCACCAGGCTTTTTCAATATCCCTTCAAGAGGATTGTGCGGTCTCATGGCCAGTGAGGGAGAGGATGGCTCATCACACACTTGCATCACTACTGGTTAAACAGCTGAGACATAGCTCTATCGATTTTGGGAAAAAGAAATGGAATGCCATTTTGCGTGTGCAGGACGTGGCCATCTGAGCACACTTCAGCTCTAAATCGAAGATTTGGAGGCCACTGAATTTTTTTGGTCAGATTCCAGCTCAAAAACCCTTAATGTCTGTATTTTGTCTGTTCCTGCACATCTGAACAGAAACCTGAGGGCTAGTGAGGATGTCGCCCAGTGCATCAAATGCTCCCAAAGCTGCTGGTGTGTTTTGATTCAACTTTCATGATTTTTTATTATCATATTTGTGACTTTTAAGAAAAATCCTCAGCAAAATATTTCTGTTATAGCATGGTATCTTGCTCAGAAACATTAATAAAAATTTTACAGAAAACATCAATGTTTCGTTCTACTGATTACTCAATGCCCATTTTAATCTGCACCAGGCTGGCAGGGACCAAATGGTTCCTGTTCTCCGTTAGGCTCTGCCACCCTCCGTAATGAGTGGCTGTTGATTTGATTTCAATGACTCCTTGTTGGTGAACAATCCACTATAACAAATGTCTCCTTTGGCTATAAAATCATTTACCCACCATATAAAAATACTATTTCTGGGACATTTTGAGTTAGTGGTAGGGCATACTTCTTTTCTTGGGGTTCTTATAGTTAGCAACAAGCTGCTTTCCTTTCTTCCTCATGATGACACTAAAATAATTCTTAAGGTAGTTTTTTTGTAGGCTTCTGTGAAGACTCTAAAACAGCATTGTCCAAGAGACATAGAATGCAAGCACAAATGCAAGCCACATGTGTAATTTTTCGTTTTCTAAGAGCCATGCTTTTAAAAAGTAATAAAAACCAAAGAAAATCAATTTTCAGACTAGATTTAATTTAACCCAATGAATAAACAAAATATGGCATATACATACTGTGGAGTATAGTTCAGTCATAAAGAAGAACGCAATTTTGATATATGCTACAACACGGATGGACCTTGGAAATATTATGTCGAATAAAATAAGCCAGACAAAAGACAAATATTGTATAATTCCATTTACGTGAGGTACCTACAGTAGTCGGATCCATGGTCAGAAGGTAGAATGGTGGCTACCAGGGACTGGGGGATTAGTATTTAATGAGCGTGGAGTTTTAGTTTGGAAAGATGAAAAGTTTCCAGAGATGGTTGGTGGTGATGGTTGCGCAACAATGAGAATGTACGTAATGCCGCTGACCTGCACACTTCGAAATGGTTACAGCAGAGTATTTTATGTTATGAATATCTCACCACATACACACATGCACACACAACACACAAAGAATCGGATCATATCAGCCCTTTGCTCGGAAACCTCCAGCACATGAGGAGCAACATCCAAACGTCCTTTCCGTGACCTTTGCTTTCCTGGTATCAGGCACCTGACTCCCCCAGCTCCCTTTCCTGCAGAGCTCCCCTTCCTCCCTCTGTTCCAGCCGGATCTTCCAAAAGCCACGCGTGGCCCTGGCCGAGGGCCATACTCTACACACAGGGCTCCTCCTCCTGCACTTGTGGAGATGGGTCGTTGGAGATTCGGGTGGGAGCTGCCCCCTCAGTGAGGCACAGGCCCCTGTGGGACACCTCCCACCTTGTTGCCCCTTCCGTCTCTCTGTCTCCTCAGGCCGCTTGCTTTGTCTTCATAATATTTATTGCTATCTGAAAGTTTAATAAAAGCGTGTTTATTTTCTGTATCCCCCACTAGAGTCTAAGCTCTGTGAGGACAGGTAATGTGTTCTTGTTCATCCCCCAGGATCTAGAACAGTATCCAATGTAAGTTGAATGTTCAACTAATATTTAAGAAATTGGACAGGTATATACTCCGACACCTCCTGGAAGAAGGTTTTGTCAGTTATTAATTCCTGCTGAGGAATATATAGAATTGATATAAGAAACATTTTTTGGCCATACCATGCATATAGTTTAGTGGTTGAAAGCATGGGTTATAGTTTGTATTCGAGTCTTGCCTTGGCTACTCACCAGTCGCGTGACCTTCTGTGACTTACTCAACCTGCTTAAGCTTCCAGTTCTTCATGTATAAATTAGGGACAATTCTAGTACCTATCAACTTCCTGGGATTGGTGAGGATTAATAGAAAGAATGCCTGTATTTAAAACATTGGCGTATGGTGAAGTCTAAATAAGTGCTCACTATAAAAATTTGCAGTTGTTATTCAAATGTTTAACACATTACATACAATTAATGTCTGTTTAAGGTCCAGAAAAAACATGTAACAGGCAAATTACTGGTGTGTCAATACAGACAGGGCAAGTGTTTGTTAATACGTTATTTGTTGTAGAGTGGCCATTGTAAACACACTGACATGGGGACAGGAAAACTTGATCTAAAACTTGGTTAAAGACAAACACAGGGGTGAAAACAAAGCTTTCTCTAGAGCTGCTTATTCCCACGTAGCTGCCTCTTCACAGCAGTCGTGTTCTGTGGATCTGGTTATGGGGCATTTTTCAGGCTCTTTTGGCAGAGCACTCAACTATTGGTAGAGGAGAACTGAGCCACATCAGAGATTTTCACAGTTTGACACTTTCCCACAAACAACATTTTGAAAGAGAGAATCCATTGTTTCACAAGATTGGACAGACATGACCTGCACTCACAAAGAACTATTCACAGCACATTATTAACTAAAGTTGCAATGCTGCTCATTAGATCTCTAGAACCTACTCATAACTGCAAACATGTATCCTTTGAGCAACATCTCCCCATTTCTCCCACCTCTCGCCCCCTGGTATACTTGAAATTTGCTAAGAGAGTAGTAGGTCTTGAGTACTCTCACTATAACAACAACAAAAAAGAGAACTATGTTAGGTGATGGATATGTTAGTAAGCTTGATTGTGGAAATCATTACATGAGGTATGCTTATATCAAAACACCATGTCATACACCTCAAACATATACAAATATATGCAATCATAGCTCAGTAAAACTGGAAAAATATAATACAGTAAAATAAAACAGTCAAAAAACAAAAGAGAGCTATTTATGTGAGTTTATCTGTATTGAACCCACCTCTGTAACCTTCCCTTCACCCTCACCTGCAGCCAACAGGTACCACAGAAACCCCGGATCTGGGCCAGCATGGAAGTGGTCAAGCAAGTTTTACCTGTGGATATGGCAAAATGTTCCTATTTTTACTGAGATGAAAATTGAAATCAGTAGATGTGATTGAGTTCTATATTAACATTTTTTCTTTGTTTTTACAAAAACTTCGAAGCAACCTTTAGAAATGTTTAAAGGGTAATCACTTCATTTATTAAGATGTGCATGCGGTTGCTCCTTAATATCTAGCATCTGGAGACCCTTGCTGTCAGTTTTCCAGGCTCCTTCTCTGCTTTCTCCCATTGCTTGGTGTTGGGCAATTCCTTCTAGAGTTGGCCGGCAACTAAGGCACCATAGAAAAACTTAAACCATTTCAAATTAATTAACAGGTTCTGGGGAAAAGCTGAAAATTACACCTTACTTAATATAAAATAAAGCAGGTTTTAGTACTAGGATCTCTCTGAATCCTAGAAGTAGCATAGTGTGGTTTTTTAAAAAAATAACTAGCCATAAAATAAAGAAAATCCACCTCTAGACCATTTTCTAGCCTATTTTCTAGTCACGTAATTGCTCTGTGAGCCTTAGTTTCCTTCCTGGTTATTAGTAATATGTTGCCAGTTCTATAAGAAGTGTTAGGTATACTTTTATCATCTTATAAGCTTTTATCGCCTTATGAGCTAATTAAAAATCAAACACCCAGGAATGCAAGTTTGAAATTTCCTTCCAATTTCTCCATTTTTTCTATCTTGAAAGGATGGGAAAATTATTTAACCTTGGACATTACTGTCAAGCAAAACTATTAGAGTGATAAATTGGCATGTGGTGGTGGTTGGGCACAATTTTATATTGTGTATTATCCTGACTATTCGTCTTAAGTACTTTGTTACCAGTATGAAACTAGTAAAACATACAAAGGATTTGAAACTCTTTGAAAAATATGAAGGAATAGTTGAGGGCTGAATTCGATAAACAAAGTGAGATCTGTGTTTTGACTATTCTACTGGTATTTCACATTTGTTTGTGTTTCTTAAATTTGACAATAATTGCAAAGAAATTACTGATCCAGCCTCTATTTTGCAGGTAACTAAAGAGTTTCAAGTACAACTTAAATTTTATTTAATCTGATTGCTGGTCAAGACAAAACTGTAGCCAGTAAGCATTTTATCAAAAGAGTATAAAATCCACAATTGTTAGCAGACTTCGTTATCAGAATGTATGCTGTGTTGGCAGACAATATAGAGGGTGTTTATGGAAACCCTGAATACAGAGAATGAATTATATAAATTTTATTCACTATAAAAATAAAAGCCTAATGTTGGATTTAAGACTATGAATTTGTAATATTTTGGGTATAAATATCAGTTGATCACTGTGTTTTACATTGGACTATAGAGTAACAGAATAGTGAAATTTGTGGATTTCCTGAGGAAACTAGTTTTTTATAATATTTTTGTCTTGTCAAAGGAAAGGTAACCTTCTTGTCTGTTTTGCAAATGAGAGAAGCGAGAATATGCACACACATGGAAAGGGAAGCCATAGAGTTCAATATTCAACATTTCACACTCAGTTTTCAGAAAGGATTTCTTCGTTTGGCACTTCCTGCTGGAAAGACCCAGAGCACAGTTGGCGAACCTGCGGCCTTAAGGACACGTATGGCCTTCTCAGTCCTTAAGTGCAGCCTTTTGACTGAATCTGAATTTTACAGAATATATCCTTTTGTTTTTATTAATATATTTTGTTCACCTTTTATATTTTTATTTTTAAAATGACCATATTTAAAATACCAAAGAATAAAATAAGTTTCAATGAAATAATCTTCCCAGATTGGTCAGCACAATTAGAACATTAGTAAACCATAAGGGCTAAATTGACGGCTGCTACACTCATGATTTAGTTCTAACTTCTGCGTCCCGACTGGCCCCACTACTGCACGAGGCTGGTTGGCGAGAGTTTATGGGGGTCGAGTACACCAGTCTGTTATCAGCTTTTGACTGTGCTGCACTGTGTTTCTGTTTGAAGTGGAATTTGTGAATACTTGCACAGCTTGACAGTATTTTATAATTCTGTCTGCTTAACAGCCCATCGTGTCAAAGAAGACCAAGAGAACGCTGAAAGAAGAAAACAGATTTTTTCTTAATGAGAATTGGGAATTGCAATATTGCCTTGTTTCTGCTAAAGATAGGATGATTTGCTTGCTTTGTAATACTACAATGTCGACGTTAAAGAAATTCAATGCTCATCAACATTGTAACACTCATAAGGACCACAAATATTTTAAATTACATGGAGAGGTGCAAAAAGTTGTATTGCAGAAATTAAAAGATGAAAAGCAAAAGCAAAGACAATTCTTTCAAGCAGCAATAAGACCTGGAAATAATGCCACTGAAGCAACTTATAAAGTAGCTTATATGCTCAGGGGAAAAGGGGAAACCATTCGGTGGTATAGAAATTGTGAAAGAAGGCATTGTTGAAGTTGCAGGATGCTTAGACCCTGATAACTTTTCAAAATACAAACAACTGCCTCTTTCAAGGAGAACTAAAGATGATCAGCAGCATGAATTAGCCTTCAACTTAACAGAATAACTTCATGCAATACTTGAAAAGGAAAATACACATCATTCAATCCCTTTGCATGAATCAACTGATACTACTGACTTGGTGCAGGTTTTATACTTCCTTAGGGTCATAAAAAAAAAGATTTTCTTTGCTAGGAAAAGTCACTCGCTTTGGGCACTCTTGTGAATAGAACATGGGGAATAAATATCTTCAACAACTTTCAAGACAGATGTTGTCAAGTTGGACTGAATTTGGTAAATTTAGTGAGTGTATGTGCACAGACGGTACACCTTCCATGACAGGAAAACATGAAGCGTTTATTGTACAGGTAAAAAAAGTATTAACAGATCCAAATGTATCTTGTATCAGCAAAATCTTTATGCTACAGCTACTATTTTAAGTGACATTTTGCAACAATTTATAAGTATTGTTAACTATATTCCTGCAAATGCAACAAGGAATTCTAAAGTGCATTGGCTATTGTAGGGACAGGCGTTAGCCAAAATTTTATCTCTGTGAGAACAGATAGTTAAATGTTATGAAGAACAGAATCGGCAGTGTGGATTATTGAAAGATTTCTATAGGAATACAGCATTTCTGTGTGATATCACCTCAAATCAAAATGACTTGAATATTTCTTTGCAAGGTATAACTAAATTCATATATAATATGTGGCAAAAATCCAAGCATTTCGAAAAAAGCTATCTTTTTTCAAAACACTTCTTCTTCAAAAGGAAATTATGGATGAACATTTTCCCCAGTAAGCAAAAGTCATTGTTGAGCAGGATGATATATGCAAATCATTTGAAGAATATGCAGCTGTTACAGACCTATTAATTGGAGAATACAGTGAAAGCCTCACTGACTTTAAGAATCATGACATCACACTCGATTAGCATTTCAGCCTCACCTAGTTGATAGCACCAAAGAACCACAGATGGACTTGATTGAGCTCTCAGTAGATGACCTTTTAAAGTCATTGTTTGATGCTACAAAAGATCCAACGGAAATACGGAAAAATGCAGTGGAATACCCACGCATTTGGCAACCCATGCCTCCAAAATACTTTCTTGCTTTTCAACCATTTATTTCTGCTAATCTACATTCTCCTACCTAACCCAAATCAAGACGCCCTTAAAACGATCAACTGAAACTGCGGACTTCCATGCTGCAACCAAATATTCAAATGCTTTCCAACAAAAAGCAGACACAACCAAGTCGTTAAAAGGTTAGTTAACTTTAAAATTCACAAATAGTTTTCATTGTTTGGAATTATTAAGTATTATAGTAGTTAGATTTTTATAAAATAATGTACATTTTTAAGTATATCTAATTGAAGTTTCTTGAATGCAGCCTTATTTGATTACAGCTAAATAAATGTGACCTTCCAACATGAAAAGCTTCCCCACCCCTGACCCAGAGCCTTGGGGAAGGGACTGCAAATATCCAGGTATCCTGGCCTCCAAACACTTTGCACATGTGAGTTGTTGCTCTGCATGCCCATTTTTAGGTGCACATTTAAAATTTGTAAAAAGCTGCCAGAAAACAAATGAACTTGCTCCTCTAAATAGGCTATAACTGTGCATGATTCCTGCAGTTTCTTCCAGAGGCTAGTGCAGGTGAGGACCATTGAGTCATGTGCACCCCAGCCGCAATGTGGCAGGGAAGAAATACCTCCCTGTACAATAAGAGGTGTTTTTCTAGCAGACAATTCTTTTGTGTGCAGCATAAAGAGGATAAAACAATATTTTTCCCAGCCACCATTCTCCCCAATCCCACTCTGTTTTCTCTTTCAATGTATTAAATACCTTTAGAAACTTTCTCCTTTTACAGATTTGGCTTTTTTTCAATATGGTTCTTAGGATTTGGAGGAATGGTTGTCTGAAGCCTGTAAGGCATATAGATTTCCTCTTCTAGACATAATTAGCTTGGTACATAGGAAGATGATATAAAAAAGAAAGGTATGAATTATAAGTGGTGACATATTTCTAGTGAGTTGAAGATAGCTTGAACATTTTTAGGTGATAGACATCTTCAGAATCTTACTGCTCTTTGGTCAGCTCCTGATTGTTCAAAGTTATTTAATGCATTCATTTCAGAATGTTTCTCTATTAACTAACTTTATTAGATTGAGAAATGTGCATCAGAAAAAATGCAACCCATTAGGAGAAAACTTAAAACAGAAGTAGATAATGGCGTTAATAAATTAATAGCTCATAGAATATGCTGCAGATTTTATGTTCTTCCATATTCTCTTTGTCTTGCAAACAGTAATGAAGCAATATTACAAACATCAGTTGGAAAACGTAAAATTGATGCTTTTTGGCAGATCCGTTATTATTTGTATTTTAATTATTCAACTTATTTTAGATTGTTAGGCTGCAAAATACATATCTGAGCTACATATACAATGAGTCTTACATTATAAAAGAACAAGCTATTTATTGGATTCAGAGAATTTTTAAAAAGTAGGATAGTGAAGTTGAATAAGACAATGAATTTTGTCATTGAATATAATAACCTAAATAATCAAAAGTCTAAATTTACATATGCACATTCCTTCCTCCTCTCCCCAGTTTATAACATAAAAAATATAGTTTTTATTTCTTCTGCTGCTCCTTATCAAAAGGAGAGAGGGCAAGGGACTCACGAAGACAGAGAAGAGAACTGACTTTGGTTAACGCCAGAGACCAAGAATAAGCATTCCAAGTTGTAGTCTAACCTCAGAATTGGACTGTCTGGCCTTCCGTGAGTCACTCCTCTTATCTATTCAGAAAGCAGGGTATAGACAGAAGGATCACAGGCTTGAGAAATACATAAGGCTGGATTGGAATCCTCATTTCAGCTCTTATTTGCTATGTGACCTGGGGAGGACTTAACCTCTTTGAAGCTCTGTTTTCTCGTTTTTAAAATGTGGATAACAGTAGCTACCCTCCGAGGTGGTTGTGAGAATACATTGGCAAAACACCTAATACACTGGTACAGGTAGCATTCCTAATAAGTAGAACTAATCATTATCTTCCAAGGAAACGGTTAGATCAAGTCCCTTTGAGCTGTGTTAGTCTGTGAGTCAGGAACTGGTTGGTATACACATTTTGCTTCAGCAAGAGGTAGTTTGCTGAAAGCCATCCCCACCTGCCTACCACCATATATGGGGCAGCGCATTGTGGCACAGTCAGTGACTCGGGTTAGCTTTGTGCCTAGCATGAAAGCAGGACACCTCAAGACTGTTCAGACACTTGGTTGCCTGAGCCACATTTTAATCATCCACCATGACTGAGTGAACTATTTTTTTCCAAGGCTGCTATAAAATCAGAGATGGAAGCTAGCACCAAATCAAAGCACTGTGGTTCTCTGTCATATATATTTTCTTGGTTTCTATCCAACCTTATTTTAAATATCCCTAGGGATGGGCTTTCATCACTTCTCTTGGAAGATTTTTCTTGCATAATAATTTTCACTGTCAGAAAGTTTTCTCTCCCATTCAGGGTAAATTTTTCTTTCCTTTTTTATACTCGTCTAGTTATCCTGTCCTAAACCTGATTAAACAATTCTTCCTGCCTGTTCAGTATTTCTTCTGACAGATTTTTGTAGTCAATTATTAGTCCCCCCTCAGCCATTACTTAGCAACACCAGACATAATCTTTATCTTTAATCATTTCTCATAACTCACTCCTCCATCACCACAATCATTATTCTCTCCTCTCTGAATTAATCCATCTGCTCTCTTGAATGTAACCTCAGTGTCTTAGATGCACATTCCTTTGGAACTAAAGCACATAAGCTATTTATTCTAAAATTTTATTTAAATAATGTAACATTACAGACAATTTTGAAAACAAAGAAAAAATTCAACCTGCTATTCCAACACAAGGGCTACTGTCACTTTTGTCTTTTCCATTTTTATCTTTTAAGTAGTTTATGCTTTTGAATAGAAACTATGCATTGGGCGCTGTGTTAATTATTCCTGTGCATGATCCCAATTGCCACCACGGCAGCACTGAGGAACATCCTGGTAACCCCATGTCACAGATGAGGATTCTAAAGGTCAGAGAAGTTAGTAAGTTGCTTAATGTCCGGCTCCAGGGATCCCTCTTAACCATCACGCTATCCTGGCCGTGCTGCCCATCTTTTGCCGTATCATGGCATGATAATTCTTTTTTTTTTTTTTTTTGAGACAGAGTCTCACTCTGTTGCCCTGGCTAGAGTGAGTGCTGTGGCGTCAGCCTAGCTCACAGCAGCCTCAAACTCCTGGGCTCAAGCGATCCTCCTGCCTCAGCCTCCCGAGTCGCTGGGACTACAGGCATGTGCCACCATGCCCGGCTAATTTTTTCTGTATATTTTTAGTTATCCAGATCATTTCTTTCTATTTTTAGTAGAGATGGGGTCTCGCTCTTGCTCAGGCTGGTCTCGAATTCCTGAGCTCAAATAATCCGCCCGCCTCGGCCTCCCAGAGTGCTAGGATTACAGGCATGAGCCACCACGCCCCGCCGATAATTCTTTTGATTGCGGTGTATTGGATGAAAACTCATTAGGTAACCATTGCACATCAGCGGTTCTTTAGCATGTTTCTGATTTTTCACTATTACAAACAGCTCTGAAATGAAATTTTTGAGCAACCAATATCTTAAATAAGAGGATTGTCTTATTTTACTCCTACATCATACTTTTAAAATTTATTTACATTCAGAAATCATAAAAGGAAATATTGATGGATTTGATGAAATTAATTTTAAAAAAACTGAGTCCTGACTGAAAGACAAATGAAGAATTGGGAAAAATTATCTGCATAAAACTGGAGAGGTAAATATTACTATTCTCAATATACAATAAAAGTTCATATAAATGAATTAAAAATGCTATAATAGAAAAATGAACAAAAGATGAATATGAATAATGATAAACATTTGAACTAATGTCCAACCATTCTAGCAATTAAAGTAACATATATCAATACACTAATCTGACATTACTGTATTAGGCTACACCAAAAAATGATACCAAAGCCCAATGTAGGCAAGGGTATGGAAAAATGCATTTTCCCATATAATGTAGATGGGATTAAAAATAGTTACAATTGTTCTAGGAGTTAATTTTCAATATATATGGAGGCTTTTGACTTATCCTTTTTAATGCAGCACTTCCTTGCATAGAAGTGAGAAAAGACTTTTACATCTTTACATATGATTTGAAGCAAGTTACTCCAGAAGCTCATCCTCTGGAGCCCAACCTGGTATATCTAGGCAAGAGTCAGGTAAAACCTAACAAACCTTCATCATATGACCTAGCACTCCATGGAGCACACATATTGTCCATTTCGTTGTTACTATTGGGAAGAGGATGGATATCTTGTGATAGACTTAACTCATGAGGTGAGCTTAACTGTGACCCTCCAAAAATTAGGCTTGAAAACCAGATAGATGTTTTGGTCCAATGAGGAAAGAAAAGTGGCATGCATATCATCTATCTCTCCTCGTCTAGGTGGTGGAGCAGGCAGCCAAGCACTCATCTGATGGTGCTCCAGCCCAGAAGGAAAGCTGAGGGAGAAGACCCAGTCAGGGAATCCCAATGCCCTGCAATTACCTAGGTGCTGGAGGCACCTTCAATTCCTCTATCGTGGAGCTTACTTTCTAGCAGTACCTCTGAGACAGACATGAACACAGGGCTGAATTGCTCTTCACAATTGAGGTGTGAAGAATGGATATAAAAATGTTAAGGCAGGCCAGGCGCGGTGGCTCACGCCTGTAATCCTAGCACTCTGGGAGGCCGAGGTGGGCAGATTGTTTGAGCTCAGGAGTTCGAGACCAGCCTGAGCAAGAGCGAGACCCTGTCTCTACTAAAAATAGAAAGAAATTAATTGGACAACTAAAAATATATAGAAATTAGCCAGGCATGGTGGCGCATGCCTGTAGTCCCAGCCACGTGGGAGGTTGAGGCAGGAGGATCGCTTGAGTCCAGGAGTTTGAGGTTGCTGTGAGCTAGGCCGACGCCACGGCACTCACTCTAGCCTGGGCAACAAAAGGGAGACTCTGTCTCAAAAAAAAAAAAAAGATGTCAAGCTTCTATCTCTATCCTTTCTAGTTTATTCCCTCTCTCATCTTATAGGTAATGTTTAAAAAATACACTGTTTATTCCAGCTCTCACTGGGCTCAGGTAAAGTAAAAAATAA